>NC_077234.1:227606280-227903909 GCF_027887165.1 Monodelphis domestica | reverse complement strand
ATACATATTTCCACATTCCTCCTACTGTGGATTGTCCTTTTCAAGTACTCTGAAATCTTTGCACTCTAACCTCTACAATAATAGCTAGCCTTGAGAGTGCTTGAAGGTTTTCAAAATACTTTACAAAGAGGGTCTCGGTTGTTACTCAGGACAATTCTGGGAGGTGGGTGCTATTTTTATCCCCTTTTGACATTAGACTGCAAACTCCCTGAGGGAAGGAACCATCTCTCACCTCTCTCTGCATCCCTTGCACTTAGCTAAGTGTCCAGCACACGCTAAGTGCTTCATAAATTTTTACTCGATTGAGGAAACTGAGGCAGAGGCAAGGGTTATGCAGCGGATGGCTAAGGCTGGATTTAAACTCAGGTCCTCCTGACTTTAGATCTGGCATTCTATCTACTGTACCACTTAGCAGCTTCATAAGGAAGATGATGGCTTTGAATATGGCATCCAGTACAATCCCTTTTTTATCTTAAACAGGAGGAAGTTGAGGCTTAATGAAGGGGGAAATGACCTATTCAAAGTCACACAATTATTAAGGAGTAGGCTTGGGATTTGGATCCAGGTTTTTTTAAAAAAAATTGAACTCTCTGGCTCCTTCTATTTTACCAGGATATCTCTCAAAGAGATGGCACATGTTGTTCTGATGAGAATCTATTAAGTAGCGGACAGAAGTATCATTAAAAAAAAAAAACTGTCCCTCCCACCAAAAAAATCCTTCTTAATCAAATTTTTAATTTTCCATGTGGTTGGCCAGAAATTGGAACGGCTGGATTTTAAATCTAGCCTCAGATATTTACTAGTTGTGTGCTTTTGTGCATTATTTAACCTGTCTGCCTCAATTTCCCCAACTGTAAAAGAAGATAAGACTAGCACCTCTATTCCAGGATCAAATTTAAAAAATCTGAAATCTCTGACTCTTCCTATTTTACCTGGATACCTTTTAAAGAGATGCTGTTGTTCTGATGAGAATCTAGTAAATAACAGACATTTAATATGAGGACCAAAGGGGACTATACGTGTGAAGTGCTTAGGATAGTGACTGGCACACAGTAGACACTATAGCTAGTTATCATTATTATTCACAATTATTATTCCCATCTCTTAATCACGACACAATTTCTTGTTGTCATGAGCTAATTCCTTTTGATCAAGCATTGTTTTCTTTCTACATTAATATGTTTGCTTGTCAGAACTTAGCCCAATGCTTGGCACAGAATAAGTGCTTCGTAAATATCTCCTATCTAGATGATATTGAATTTAAGATTCCTAACAATGAAAATGTGGGACATTTTCTGTCGGCTATAGTTGATGACAAAACAGACCGCTTAGCCATCAGGGGACCCAAGTCTCAATTCAGGTAGATGCTTAATTGTGTGTGTGACTTCAGGCAAGTCACTTAGCTTCCACCAGACCCTCAGTTTTCTCATCTGTAAAATGAGGCGAGGATGGGACTAGTTGGCTCTCCAAGCTCTCTTCTAGTTCTAAATATACGACATGATCTATGCTATAACTTCCATTCATTTTGCCCTCTGATTCTTTAGCATAACTGAAATGAAAGCCAAATATACAGAAAATAATGGTCCCCGCCCCTAACTACTAAATAAACATGACCAAACCTAGCATTTATGTGAGTGGAACTGCTGCATTTGTATACACATGTGTGTTTTAAGATTCATAATTAAAGTAAACCACTCTACAACTTAACTTTTCCATAGTTCATAAAATCTGGAAATCTTTAAATACATCATGAAATACTAGCTGTAGAAGCTACCACCACTCTAGGGTTCCAGCTTTGCTTGAAGTCATAAGAGAAAAAGGACTCCCACGTTCTTTTTTCTAAATCCTGTGGCTCCAGGAACATCTGCCAAGCCTACAATGAGTAACCACAACTGGGTGCTGTGTCTTGACCACATCCCCTACCTCCTGCTGGCCTCAGCCCCAGGTGGCTTCTAACTGAAAAGCTGTTTGGGAAATTCAAAGAGGAGGGAATAAGGCAACAATGTCCCACCTCTTCTCCAATGTTTCCATTGACCCAAATGGTGTGGAGGATTGATGCCCACCAAAGTATCAGATGTGTGTCCTCTTCATAGGTAAGTGAAGTGAAGAGAAGAGTGCTTGCATAATTCTTTTCCAAACTTGCTGGACTAGTTTACGCTATATATTTAGCACCTTCTCAGAATGAAGAGAAAAGAGAGGAGAGGAGAGGAAAAAAGAGGAAAAGAGAAGAGAAGAGAAGAGAAGAGAAGAGAAGAGAAGAGAAGAGAAGAGAAGAGAAGAGAAGAGAAGAGAAGAGAAGAGAAGAGAAGAGAAGAGAAGAGAAGAGAAGAGAGAAGAGAAGGCAAGACAAGACTTCATAATCCTTTTCCAAACTTGTTGGACTAGTTTATGCTATATATTTAGCACCTTCTCATAATGAAGAGAAAAGAGAGGAGAGGAGAGAAGAGAAGATGCATGATCTTTTCCCAAACTTGCTGGACTAGTTTACGCTATATATTTTGCAACTTCTCAGAATGAAGAGAAAAGAGAGAGAGAAGAGAAGAGAAGAGAAAAGAGAAGAGAAGAGAAGAGAAGAGAAGAGAAGAGAAGAGAAGAGAAGAGAAGAGAAGAGAAGAGAAGAGAAGAGAAGAGAAGAGAAGAGAAGAGAAGAGAAGAGAAGAGAAGAGAAGAGAAGAGAAGATTCATAATCCTTTTCCAAACTTGCTGGACTAGTTTACACTATATATTTTGCACCTTCTCAGAATGAAGAGAAAAGAGAAGAGAAGAGAAGAAGAGAAGAGAAGAGAAGAGAAGAGAAGAGAGAGAAGAGAAGAGAAGAGAAGAGAAGAGAAGAGAAGAGAAGAGAAGAGAAGAGAAGAGAAGAGAAGAGAAGAGAAGAGAAGAGAAGAGAAGATGCATAATCTTTTCCCAAACTTGCTGACTAGTTTATAGTATATATTTTCCACCTTCTCAGAATGGAAGAGAAGAAGAGAAGAGAAGAGAAGAGAAGAGAAGAGAAGAAAGAGAAGAGAAGAGAAGAGAAGAGAAGAGAAGAGAAGAGAAGAGAAGAGAAGAGAAGAGAAGAGAAGAGAAGAGAAGAGAAGAGAAGAGAAGAGAAGAGAAGAGAAGAGAAGAGAAGAGAAGAGAAGAGAAGAGAAGAGAAGAGAAGAGAAGAGAAGAGAAGAGAAAACTTTTGTTGTTCTCTGAATGAATCGACACCATTTCTCCAAAACCTCTCCCTTGTTTTTGGACATCTAATAGTTTCCCTAATGGAGAATTAGTTTTGTGAGGGCTCATTCTTTGTAGAAGCAGCCTCTCTCCTTGGTTAGTAAGAAAATGTATCTCCCCTGCCCCTGACACTTACCAAATAAATAAAAAGTAAAATAAAATAAAAATCCAAGCCTGCCAAGAATGCCTGTTTGAGGAAGTAAGAAAAATAAAACAATGTGAATGAAAAAGAATGGGTACTGTTTTGTACCAGGAAATGAATTTAAAAGTTCAAATGGATCTGAACCATAATAGATTACATTGTAATAACGGGAATAAACACAAGCATCTCTTTCTCCTCTTTCCAGTTTCAACATTCAGAAAAAGAAACATTTTTTGGAGGGGAAATAGTGGTTGGAGGAGTTTAGGTGGGTCTTCTTTAGGTGGCTGGGTTACTTGAGGTGGGCAGGAGTTAAGAGAACTGGAGGGTAATTGCTATTTAATGACAGGACAATAAAATTACAGAGACATCAGTTTTTATCCCCAAGTACAGTACAAAAAGCTTGCCATCAATTACCTTAATTACAAAAAGTGACTACTCATGGGCCAGAGAACCACTTATACGGAATAATTTATTGTGAAGAATTTGTCCTAACTACATCAACATAGTCTTTTTCCTGCGGGTGATGGAAAAACCCTTTTTATTCAGAACCATCTCTTTGTCATGGGATTGGCTAGCACCTGTGTATTGTTTTCTCTCTATCTTCATGTATAGATTTTAAGACTTGGCCCATGACAACTTACACAAATGGGAATGCAGAGGCAGGTAATAATATCAGCTACTGACATCTGAGATTCTAGAAGGAAATTCTGTGTCACCACCTCTGTTGTGGTTTACTTTGAAATGAGAGTCTAATTTTAGGTAGTGTAACTTTAATGGGCACTGTCATTAGATTTCACTTACTAATTTGTGGCATTTAATCCAGCCTGAAAGAGTATTTAAGTTACAGGTTGTTCCCTTGTGAGATTGGATTATGTTGTATACTATATTAATATATTCCCCAATCATTAGTAAATGGACGCTTAGTTTCAAGGGTCTGAGAGTAAGGAATTAAGTACCAATTCTGATGATAATCTCAAATTGACCCACAGATAATTTGCATGAGTTATGCAATCATATTCTATAGTTCTTTTAAGTGACCACTTTTAAAAATAAGAAGATACTAAAAAAACTGATGTCTGCACTTTTTTATCTTTAGGGAAAGTGAATCTTCTACTTTTGACAGAAAAAAATCTGAATATTTCAAGTGTGACTAGATCTTATAATCACAGAATGACTGACAGAAGAAATCATGGAAATCACTATCATCCTAAAACATATTTAAACCAATTGCTTTAACTTATTCCTCTCACAATCTTTTTATTAGGATGGCTAACAAGTTGCAAAACTGACTGCTTGCCATACCAGCTGACAAAAACTGAAAAATTAGAAAAACAAATGTTGCCTCTTTCAAGGAAAACGATTCTAGCAAATAAGATGAGATCATTTGCCAATTTATATAATTTCTCTATCTCAGCCAAGAACCCATATTCTAACACACTCTCCTGATGTGGACACAACAAATTTTGTTGAATGAATAATTCTTACATATTTCTTTCTATTTAGCAATCAATCTGTTTTTAAAAGATGCTATCCTTCTGGAAGATATTTACATCGTGTTAGAGTAATTATATTTACCTGTGGGAATATTAAATATGACATATTATTCAAAATAAGTTGGTAGTTAGTGTCTCTTGGAGTTTATAAATACTGCGTTTATCTTCGTAAAGAAATGCTGGCTGCTGGTTGATTCAGGACTAAATTCTGATACCAAATGCCATCCCTCTGAGGAGAGTGGTTGCTTCTTGGGCAAGGGCAAAAAGATTGCTATCAGTTTAATGAAACATGAGCTGCCAGGAATGGCGTAGCTGTAAAATGATACGGCACCAGCCAGTTCAGAGCGGCTACCATAGCTCTTGCAGGTAGCAGGATGCAGGGGTTACAGATATGTTCATATCAGAAGGTGTTGGATGTCTCTGTGTCGGATGTCCAAAGCATTTGGAAGGGTCACCGTGGGAAGAGCAAAGGTCAAGGGGAAAAGGTCAAGTAGGAACAAAAAATGAGGGAGATGTTTCTTTTCTTTTGAAATGCATTTACAGAAAGTCATTAGGCATAGACTGCCTTGGCACACAGGTTTTGTTTTTGGGGTTTGTTCATTTTTTGACAATTTTTCCCCTCGCTGGAGATGTTGCTTTGTGAATTACTAGAACTAATAATAAGCCAGTCATACAGGAAAAATGGTCCTTGTGCTCCCCACAATTTGGCTACAAGGAAAGCAAAGGGACTATTCTAGGGCAATTTTATCAGCTTTATCTTTGGTGAAAATCAGAGGTCAGAGTATCATCTAGGTGGAATTTACCTACTGTTTTTCTCACGGGGGTAGTGGCTTAAAGAAAAAAGGAAAAATATGGAGGGGTAAATTTAAAAAGTAATGAAATTTGCTATTTTGAGCATATTTCAGGGAAAATTCCTAAAGTCTACAGAATTCAAGGTTGGAAATTCAAAAGTTAAAAAGGCAGTAAGAATGACATTTTATTTTGTATAAAATATTATATTATATATAAAATATAATGTATTTTACTTTATAATTTGTTATAGTATTCTTGATGTATAAGATCATGCTTCAATTTTACAAATAAGTTGGAAATTATTTTTTACTAAAAATCTTTTATCAATCTATGAGGTTTGACATTTTATTTTATATAAAATATAATGTATTTTACTTTATAATTCATTATACTATTCTTGATGTATAAGATCATGCTCCAATTTTACAAATAAGTTGGAAATTATTTTTTACTAAAAATCTTTTATCAGTCTACGAGGTTTTGATCTTAAGAAAATCTAGGATGGGCTTGGGTTGTTGGACGGAAAATAAGCTTTGGAGTCAAGATGACCCATGTTCAAGCCCTGTCTCTGACACATGCTGGATTTTGAGAGTCCCTGTCCTAAGCAACTCTCTAAGGTTCTTAAGAGAAGAGTTTTCTCGTCAGAAACTCCCCATACCAGTGAAATCACTAGTCCAGCCCACTGCTCCCCACTAATCTGCCTAAATCAATATCTTTCCATCTAATTAAACATTTCCAAATATAAAGACTTCCTATACCAAATTAATTATTCTTATAATAAGGAAAAACATCCACAATACATAGGGTTTTTTTTGTTAAATTTAAACACTGGTTGTTTTCATTAATGGTGATTATTATTTTACTTTATAATATTATATACCTTAAAAGAGTATAACATGGAAGTAGGTCTTATGTGATCCAATGGTTTACTAGATCTGGGAAGGGAGAGAGAAGGGCAGGAAGGAGATAATTTGGATCTTATAATTTCAGGAAGCTTAGACTGAAAATTGTTATTACTTTTAATTGGAAAAAATAAAATATGTTTAAAAGAATATAATGTAAATATTTCCTAATATCTCTCATATAAATTGTAATGGCCAGGGGGCAGCTGGATAGCTCAGTGGATGGAGAACCAGGCCTAGAGATGGGAGGTCCTGGGTTCAAATCTGGCCTCAAAAACTTCCCAGCTGTGTGACCCTGGGCAAGTCACTTAACCCCCATTGCCTAGCCCTTACTGCTTTTCTGCCTTGGAATCAATACACGGTATTGACTCCAAGATAGAAGGTAAGAGTTTTAAAAAAAAAAATTGTAATGGCCAACCTCAGTTCAATAGATAATGAAGTACTTTGTGGTCACAGTTCATAGGTTCAAAACTGGCTTCTGTTTCTTAGAAAGCATGTGGCAATGGCTATATTACTTAACTTCCCTGGGTCTCAGTTTCCTCATCTGTAAAATGACTAGGGTTGGACCAGAGAACTTCTGAGGTCTTTTTTTTAGCTCCAGGCCACTCTTCAATAGAAAGAGAAATGTTGTACACATAGCTTGATATCATTTGGTTTTGCTTAATTTTCAGTGTTGTTTTTTTTTCCTTTTAAACAAGGGAGGGAAAGGAGTAATATTTCCTGAAAACAGATGACATAAAAAGAAAAAGTATCAATCCCCTACCCCCCAAGCTAATCCTTCTTTACATAAAAGATCTGGAAAATTTTCACTCTCTACTTCTGTCAAATGGTCTGCCTCAATTAATTCTTGGAAGATCAAAAATAATATTAATGTTAATTTCTGATTTAACTACAAAAGTAATCTGAAGGAACTTCCAAAAATGAATCACAGCTTTAGACTTGAGAATTTCTATGTTTTAAAGATGCAAGTGGCTTGGTGAAGAATATGTATTAAAATCAAAATAAACAAGAATCTGCCCAATATTTCTCAGTGTTAGCCCACAGTCATAAATTCTGCTAAAAAACAAGCTGAAAGGAACAGAAAACAAGGGCCCATGTAATATTAAATTCCACCCCAGCTTTCTGTCTGGTTCATTTTCAGCTTTCCCAGACTTCTTTTAGGCTCCAAGTATCTTGACAAAAATGTATTTTTATGTGTTTACAACTAGAATGGGACCTGCCTGTTACTTCTTTCAGTACATAGGAAAGATTTAATTTTTCACAGGAGGATACTTAGATACCTCACAAAATTCTGCCAAATGTAATCTAAAACTTTTATAGGAATGTATTAAGTTTGAATCTATTAATAAATCATTGTAGACCTAGTTAAAAATGTGTGGCAATTCAGAATGCAGATGATTAACCAAAATTATTTATCTTTATTATTTATATTATTATATTATATTATATTATCTTTAATATTTATATTAATGTTAATTACAATTCACAAAATTAATGTGATGCATCTATAATGGAGTAAGATCATTTTATTGTAGAGTCATCAGAAATATGGCTTATAAGCATCAAAAATCAAAACAAACAACCTCAAGTACAAGATCCAATATCAAACAATCATCACAATAATGAGTATTTATGTATACAGTTTGCAAGGCACTTGACAAATATCTGATTTTACAATCACAACAACCTTAAGAGCTCTTACTCCCATTCTACAGCTAAGGAACCTGAGGTGGAGGTTAAGTGTCTTGCCTTCTGAGGCTAGATTTGAACTTGGGTCTTCCTAATGCCAAGTCCAGCATTCCAAATAGCAGAATTTTGTGTGCATCATTTTGGTGTCATTTGGTTTTGTTTAACTTTTTTGGCTTGACCTACCTCTCAACTTATAATTGAGAACTGACTGTATGACTCATAATGATTTACTTAATTCCTTCCAGATTCCTGGGAAGGGATGCAATCCACAAACCTTGTCAAAGAAAGTGACTTTGGGATTTTAAGAGTTAAGACAAGCGTTCTGTTATAATACGTTATCTTTCAAATAAACATCAAATAAGAAAAGGACCAAAATGGGAGAGGCGTGTTGATTACCTTTATGGTGACTTCATGTGTGGACCGTTTTATAAGTGAGCCTTCAAGGATCCAGCAACATGAACAGCACAGTGTCTGCTTAGAGGAGACGTTCCTAGTAATTCATGAAAAAGTAGAAGGAAAAAAAAACACATTAATGAGTTTCTGAGTTGCTGTGTCCCTGAGATGTTAAGGCACTTTCTTCTTGCCTTTTTCCCTCCCCCATTTTCTTTTTATCCCTCATGTTGGCTAGATTCTTTTTTTTGTAGTTCGATCCAATTTCTGAATAGTCTATTCATTGTTTTTTGTTTATTTGTCTAAATTTCAACCCAATCATTTTTTAAGAATGGATTGTTTGGTGGTGATTTTTTTTTTTGAGAAGACATCATCGTTTTTTAGCAATGGCAGAAAAAAAAAGCAGAGTCTACCTAAGGAAGAAGAGATTCCTTTTAAATGGATAAGAATGTTTTGCTTCCAACATCAACATTTGTTCATGTTTCACAGAGGGTCGATTAAAAAAGTACCATTTTTTCTTTAGCCCTTTCCCTGCAGAATGAGAGAGTGAAGGGAGAATGACGTCCATTTAGTATCCTCTTAAGCACCTACTATGTGACGCACTTGACGAATACAATTTCGCTTGATGTTTCTAGTCCCGTGTTCACTGTATCCTTGGAAACATCAGGGCAGTTATGGCTCCCTGTGCACAGAATGGGTTGTACTTGACATTAAAAAATGATTGTTGTAGGTGCTTTGTTTCCAGAGAGCACCCAAGGCATCACAGGCTGGACTGGCCCATGCGTGGAGCAGAATTGTTCATCTCGCTCTGTCAGTCGGTCATCCAATGGCGGAACAAAAGCCCTGCAATGGCCCAGGATGCGCTAGATAATCGCTGGCGTCTTGGATGACTGGCCAAGCTTTAAGCACTCTGTGGCACTTGCTTCTAGCTCCCTTCATGGCTGCTGAAACAAACTAGTCTCGTCTGACCATTCCACCAGGGGAAATCTTGACACGCTTAGCGTAGGCATCCCCTGATTCATCCCTGGGTTTGAGGACAGACAGTCTGACCAGGATGTGGCCGCTGGGCATGCCACGGCTCCTGGGAGCCAGCGGGGAGAGCTGGACAGTCGGTGGACTCCGACCCATCACGTATGACCCCTTCCTTTTAGAGATGATGAAGGGGGGGCCAAGAGATTTACTAATATGTCTGTACTTTATTGGTTGCTCACTATAAAGTTCCATTTATAGTTTTTAGATCTTTTTAAATATTTCAAAGGCATGATTACTGAGTCTGCACTGGTTTAAAAAACAGATAGCCATTAACATCATGTTTAGAAAACACACAACCTTTTATCTCTCTCTTTTATTTATATATTTATACACACACACACACAAATATACATACACACATTTATTTATTTATTATTTCTTCGCTGTCACCTTTAAAGTACCAATTAGCATTTTCATTAACTCATTTTATAGTTTTCCCAGTAAAATTTCATGGGCTATGTCCGTGAGTTTAAAGTCACTCTTCTCATCTCCACATTTATAGGAATTTATAACCTCTTCTTTCCTTCAGTATCCCCAAATTATTGATTCTAGCACAGATACCTTTCTTAAATCTTGGGTTCTATCTCAATGCAATTACTAATACAATTGCATTCATAGTCGTGGTTATACATCAGAAGCTTTATATTGACATTTTTCCTAATTGTAACTTTAGGACCGTAAGAATCCTTTCCTACCATATACAGAGGAAATGGTTATCCAGCCTTTTTTTTTTCTTTTTAAGAAAGCAAATGAGTAGAAATCCGTCATCTCCAGAGGCAGCCAACTGTGTTTTAGGATCATTCTTTTTGACTCTTAATAACCCCATTTGGAGTTTCTTTGGCAAAGATATTGGAGTGGTTTGCCATTTTCTTTTCCAGCTCATTTTAAAGATGAGAAAACTGAGGCAAACAGGGGTCAGTGACTTGCCCAGGGTCACACATCTAGGGACTGAGGCCACATTTAAACTCAAGCCTTCTTGACTCTGGGCCCTGGTGCCACCTGGCTGCATAATTCTACCTTTTCATTTATCCCTACTCTAGTGCTCTGATAGATCTATGAGTTTATCTGGTTGGAAACTTGTCCAACAATATAATTTCCAATTTGTTTTTGCCCACTGATTCTTTGTGACTCTTGTCTGTGTTCTCCTATAAATCCTTCACAGAGGATCCATTAAACAGAGGTCTTACCTCTTGTTTTCTTAACATCGTATGGACACCAATGAAGTTACACATTTACTGATCAATCTTTTTTTCTCCTTGATCATACATTTTTATAAATGGTATAACCATCGGTGTAGGTGTCCTTTATACTTTTTCACTGGTTTTACTTACATCAAGGATGTCAAAATGATTATTATCTAGTTCTTCAAGCCAAATATTTGGCCTTTCATTCATAATTCGATGAGAATTTTAAACTGACAGGGTCAACAGTTGTTCATGTTTATAGACAGTCAAAAAAGTATAGTTTGGCATTTCTGCACCATTTGTACTTTACTTCTCTTAGTAGTGAATAAAAAAGGGTGAAATAAGAATGAGTTTATTTGGAATCTTCTTCATTTCATAGGTTGCCGAAACCAAAGAATCCATAACAAAAGTGGCCAACCTACATTAGTGCTGAGCATCAGTTAGGTAGGCTGGAGTCTGTTGCTGGGGCCATACTTTCTAGAATGGTGGAGACCCTGTTAGAATACAGATTCCAAATCATCAAAATAAGGATTTTTGATGAAGTCTAAAACTGACCTTTAGTTTTATCAAATAGGATCAATTACTTAAAACAAAATTATTGACCAGGATACAAAATTAGATAATCTGGTTTCTAATTGGAGGAAAGATTAGAGATATTCCAAGTTGGGAGGAAGAAAGCCCACAGGTATAATTTCCTGAAATCAGAAAAAAGGTTCCCCATTTCTCTCAAGTGTCTGAAGACAATCAAAGGAACATGGCAAGAGTAACTGATTGACCAGTATGGGGCCAGTTTTCAGATAAGATATATGGGCTGCTTGAGATGTATAATTGTGAGAAAACCTCTTGCATCAGTCTTGGGCTCTGAATGGGTTTCTGGCAAACATCATAATCTGAGCCCTTAGTTAAGGGTCTCTAAGCAGTAGGAAGAAGTGGTCTAGCTTCCCAGTCACACAGGACTGGGTTCCAATAATGCAATAAAGTTTTTTGACTATTCCCATAATTAAATAAAGTTCTCTTTACTTATTATAGGCCATAATTGAATAAAAAGGGAACTGAGAGAAAGGAACAGAACTGAGTCACAAGATGGAATCAGCATTGTTCATTCAATTCCCACCACCACTTGATGGTCTAAACTTCTCAGTATCCTCTTCTGAGCTTCCTTCTGCTCTTTTTAAAAAAGTTTTTTTTAACTCACTTTATTCTATTCCATTCCATTCCATTCCATTCCTCCATCTTCCCTCTCTCTCTTCCTCTCTCTTTCCCTTCCTTCTTTATTTCTGCTCTTTCCCTTCTTCCTTTATTTCAGTATTATGTTCCTTATCTCTTATCCTCCCTTTAAAATCATCCTTTTTTAACAAATAAGTATACAGTATTTAAGGAAAATAAATTCCCACACCGGCTGTGTATAAAGTAAGTTTGATTTTGTACCTCTAGTCTATCTCTCTTCCAAGTTAACCATTACTACTTAGGGGGTTCAGCCCTATAATCAATACTGAAGGGACAAGTTGCACTGTCATCTCGCCCATTTTCTACCATCTTGGTTGCCAAAAAAGGCAAAGGACTGTCAAATGCTTTTTCAAAACTTAGGTGGATCGTTCTTATTGGTTGCTTAGTTCTAAGTGTCTGGTCTCCCCCTCCCCTTTTTGTTTTCTCCTTGAAATTCTTACTTATTTTTTAAAAGGAAAACTGCAAGATTCCCTGATAATCTGGAGATTACAGAGGTATTCTTCAATCCTCTTTATCTTAATTTAAAGGAGACAAGCCTGCATCTTGAACATAGATGACAATCACTTGCCTTGGATAAATAGAAAAAAGTTACACATTCTATGCAGGTCTGAACAATTCCACTGGCTTTCCATACCTGCTGGAAGTGAGATCTTTGCCCTTCTCTCTTTCTGGCCAAGAGAACTATTATTGCAAACAGCTCAGGGCGGGTGGCTTCAATTTTAGGGTTGTCGTGAGTACTTGGGACAAGTCAAAGTGGCTAATGAGATTTGATGAAAGCAGGATAATGTGCATCTAGAAGAGGGAAGAAGAGTGTGGCGGAGAGTTGAGGCTTCATGAGGGAAATTGTGGCTGGGACGGGCACGGAAAAGTTGGCTACCTGAGGGGCAACGTGCACCCCTAAAGGATGGAAGCAGGACCTGGCAGGGTAAGGCTGGGGCAGTATTAAATAATTAGAGGTGTACCTAAGACTGGAAAGAGCCAGACTGTGGACAGCCTTGAATACCAGGTATATACGCCATATATTTTTTGTAAGATAATGGGGTACCATGGATGTTTGCCTGTTTTGTTTAAATAAGTAAAACCCCCACCTTCTGTCTTAGAATCAATACTGTGTATTGGCTCCAAGGCAGAAGAGCCGTAAGAGCTAGGCAATGGAGGGTTAAGTGACTTGTCCAGGGTCACACAGCAAGGAAGTATCAGGGTCATATGTGGAGCCAGGATTTCTCTCTCTAGACTTGGCTCTCAATCCAGAGCCATGTTCACTGCCTCCAGAACTGATGTTCTAAAAGCAGGGGGCTGGAGGGATCAGACGGACATAGTGCAAACGTTATTTCAGCAGCGTTGTTCAGATGGCTCTGAGAAGTGGGGACCTTGGGAGCAGCGGAGGATCGGTGAGGTGGTTATTATAAAAATCCAGGTGGAGAGTAATGTGGACCTGATCTAAGGTGATGGCAATGGGAATGCAATACTCAGTGCTAGAAATGAAAATTAGAGTTGGCATTTAGAGAATTCTTTAATGTTTTCAAGGTTTTACATATACTACTAATAAATAATTATCATGACTCAAAAATAACTCTAATACATAATATAATATATAATAATATAATATAATAAAAATAGTATATAAGATATAAGGTAACATATAGCATATAATATATAATATAATGCATGACATAATATAATACATACTATATAAGATATAATGCATGATATAATATATAATATAATATATTATGTAGTATATAAGATATAAGGTAATATAATATATTATATAGCATATAATATACAATATAATTCATGACATAATATGATATAATACATACTATATAAGATATGATGCATGATATAATATAATACATTATATAGTATATAATAAGATATAAGGTAATTTAACACATGATGTAATATATAATATATAATACAGAATATAGTATATAATAAGATATAAGATAATATGATATATAATATAGTATATAATATATGGTATAGTATATAATAATCTAAATTAATATAACATAGAACTATAAATATTATTATAAAATAATAAATATTAATAATTAATTGTTTATATCTATGACTTCATCTGATCCTCACAACAATTCTATGAAGAAAGACCTATTATCTTCATTTTAGAGATGAAAAATCTAAAGTTGAATTCAAATACAGGTCATCTGGTTGTTCGGTTGTTTTAATTGTATCTGGTTCTTTGTGACCCCATTTGGAATTTTCTTGGCAAAGAATGGTTTGCTATTTTGTTCTCCAGTTCATTTTACAGATGACAAAACTGAGGCAGAAGGTTAAGTGACTTGCCCAGAGTTATCACTTCCACCTTGTGCCAATGTGTAAAATGAGAGGAATGAACTAAATAACCTCTCAAGTCCCTTCGAACGCTAAATAAATGAGCTTGTAGTCAACAAACTCTGAGAAAGCCTGTGGTCGGATGTACCCACCTGGAATCGAGCTGAAGTAGTGCAAGATACGAATAAAACGCACTGAACTCTACACTTGGCACAGATCAATAATTTTCAAACGCCTTGTTACGAAGCAGATAAAGGCATGTAGAGATGTATTTAAATACGGCGCGGCTCTACGGCGGATGCTGTAATCTTATCGTACAATCATAAACGTGTCAGAATGGCACAGGATGGCTCCCAGCTTTATCAACTCCTTTGTAAAATATCACTGTTTGCAAACAGCCCTGCATCGAGCCCATCCATCACTTGACTTCTCTGTTTCATTCTATTTCCCTGAAGAATCAGAGGCTAAACTCAACGTACTAATATCCTCGACGAGGGGATTTCAAACGTTCTCCTTAAACAGGTACAGAGCAGGTTCTACTCTTTGGGACGCGCTTCAGCTTTATAGAGACTACGTAGACGTATGAAGGCGGTGGTAGTGGTGGTTGTTTTCAGAGAATAAAAAGGAAAGAGAGGGCTCAGGGACTTTTGTTAGGACAAAGACAGTCTCCCGAGTCAGCGCCCTTCATTTTTATGACGCACTCAGGCTTTAATAATATTTCCCTTTATCTGATTTACAGACATGGGATTAAAAGAGAGATTCACTTACGTCATAGGGTTTGGGCTTGCTTTTGATTACAGGGATCATGAGAAAAGCGGTACGCAGAGCAACATAAGCACCAAGCAAATTCCATGTTCCACAGATATTAGGATTGACTTATTTAATCGGGAGCCTGAACAAACAAGACCTCTCAGGACAGGGTGAATCCAGTCTTTTGACTTTGGATAGCCAGGGTAGGGGAAAACTCAATGACAATTCACGTTCATGCCTAAAGGATGGAAAAGGAAATTTCTTAGAGTTTGGGCTGGGTGTTATGTGGGAATGTGGGACCAACACGATGAAGGCAAGGAGTTGATAGTTTAAATAAAAAGATAACTCCATTGGGTTTTGTTTATTAGTTTTCTAATTCAGACAACAGGTTAACTTACTCAATAAATAACAGATTGAGTAGAGGCTCGGTGGAGAGGAGTGGGAAGGAGTTGGTTTTGGAATTTTGGAATTTCATTCTGAAATGAAATATGAATGTCTTAAGGGAGAGAAACATTATTCTGCCAGCAAGTAATCAACTAAAATATTCTTTTATTTTAGCTCAAATAAATTCAACTGGAAATACAACAGTAACTAATTAAAGGAATCAATAATAGGATACTTAAAACAAACAAAAAAATAAAGACAAGTAGCTTCTTTTTTTATTATATTGCACACATACCCACACACGCCTGCCCATTCCCCCAACATAGCCATCGCACAATTTCTTTTGTTTGACTTTATTTGTTGCAAGGGCCTTCGTTTTGATTTTTTTTCTTTTTTTTCCAATGAAGGAAGTGTAGAAAGGAGAAAAAAGGTTTTTGCTGATCAACACTTAAATTAAATTTTAAAAAATTGCAGTTCAAGTAAATTGAGAGCTAGGGAACTCTGAGACATTATAGTGTGATGATAGAAGGCTCACTTTAGAGTGAGAGTAGGAAATCCAGCAAATTCTTTGTAAATTCTGTATGATCTTGGTTGTCAACGAATCTCTCTAGGATTCCATCTCTTCATGTCACAAATGAAAAGGTTGGATAAAAGCACTTCTAATAATTTTTTTTTCAAATGACAACTATATGATTCAATGACTGGTTTAGCTCTATAACAAAGATACAAAAGAGCCTAGATAGGTATTAAGGGCATCACTACAGACTCCAGGAAAATGGTTTTATAATCTAAAATAAAAACAACCCATTAAAATATAGGAGGTATGCAAGGATGATTTCTGTAAAAAAAGGCTTCCTCAGAGAACCCCACTTTCTTTTTCTCCATTATGGTATCTCTACCATCCCTTTAGAGATAAAAAAGAATATTCTCTTTCATTAGAATCATAAAGTAATTTTTAAAATTCCTTCTCAATGGCATGAAGAATATCCCAATTCCATGAGTGTAATTCCCAAAATCTATTGGGGTATCAAAAACTCAAGGTTGATAGCATCCCTCAGAGGCTACAGGAACCCCAAAGGAAGTTTTTTTGGTTTCTCTCCTTCAAAAGACCCAAGGATTAATGAGACTAGGGTTGAAATAAGACTCACCTAAATCTCCTATATGGGATTCCTTCCCCATTCGATGGGGATGCCTTCTAAAAATCCCTGGAGATAGCAGAATCCAAAAATAGTGCACTGTGCCTGGAGAGAAAAAGCCCTCGGTTAGAGACAATTGGTCACTATTAATTATAGTTAAGTCTTTCAAAGTTGTTTCTTAATAATGCTGAAATTATTGAACAATAACAACAAAAACAATTTGTACCTCTTTTATCAAATTTTCCACTTTTCAATTTGGCAATATCTACCCATCCATCTATTTCTTCATCCATTTACACACACACACACACACACACACACACACACACACACACACACACACACACACCCTCTCTTAGGCACCAAAAATTCTTTCTGCTTCTAAATTCTGTCCCATTCATTTCTTTAACAAGATCATGAATTTAGAACTGGAAAGATTTTCAATACTCAAAATAAAGACAAATTTTTGTCCCTTCTTAGTAGTTTAACAACCCACTGTGATCATTTCATTTACTAATAACTGAAAAGGAATCATTCTTTCCAGAAGGAAATTATTTTAAATATGTTTTAGAAGAATATCACATCGTACTGGTATAATGGATAAAACATTAGACTTGGAGTCCGGAAGCCCTGAGTTCACATATCATACCAGCTTAAGTCAAATTTTGTTCCAAATTTCTTAAACTCTCTAAGCTTCAAGTTTTTTTCATCTATAAAATGAAGGTCTGCCGTGTCTTCTAGATCTAAAGCTGTGGTCCTAGGAACTGTCTTTAAGGTCAGAACCAGTCAGGTATATGTCTACATCAAGAAAAGTAATTTCTAGTATATCCCCAAGTTTTTTTTCAATTTTGTTTTTGTGTTAAATTATAAAGTTTCATGTTATTTCTTTTTTTCCCCATAAGCCCTTACCCTTTGTCTTACAATTCAGACTTACTATTGGTTCCAGAGCAGAACAGTTCTAGGAAAAAGGTATACCTATACCCAAAACATACTCTCCAAAATCACTCTTTCTCTTTTGACCCCTGGGTTCTCATGCTACCTCCTGGTGTTCCTCACCCAACCCTGCCCATAATTCTTCCCCTTTCCTCTCCTTCACTTCCTCCCCTCAAGGCTTTGTTTCCCCAGAATAATTAATCTGATTAACTAATTTCCAAAAAGGTGTTGATGGAACATAATCTATTTGCATTTTAACATTAGAACACAATGACAGGTATAGTTCTAAAGCTGGGAATTTCAGGCAGAGCAGAAAGAGGATGGAAGGAAAAAGCTTTAGATGGATGGGCTTTCCAGTGACCTGGAGGTCACCAATGTATAATGGTAGTCTTGTCTTGTGGATTGACTGAATTTCTTGTCTCTGCTCTTATTAGGGGATCTGACGACCATATTCCAGCTTCAGAGAAAGAAAGAAGCCAGGGAGAAGAGAAAATCCTCAGTGGCTGCTCCAGAATGCTCCCAATTCTATTTCTCTGGAGATGTGCCAACCCAGTCTCCCATCCAAATGCTGGAGAAACAGTATGATTAATACTAAACTTATCAAATGTGACAGTACAATATCAGAATAAGGAACTCCGTCAGTGAGGAAATTCCCTCTATGAAACCCAATTCCAGTTTTAGAGTTGCCTTGCCAGGGTTGCCACTTTTCTGCCAGAGCCAAGATTTGAACCCACGTTTTCCTGGCTCCAAAGTTAGAATGTTTCCTCTCTGATTTAATAACAAAACTTTTATTTGATTATCAACTATATGCACTGGTGGGAGGGGAGTTGTGAAGGGACATTAAAAGACTACTTCTGCCCTCACAGAATACAACCACAAAAATTCATCCTCTGAATCATGAACTTGTAGCATAATGAATTTCAGAAATATTAAAATAATATCCACCCTCCTATACTTGCTAAAGGCAGAAGAATATTAATGCATTTCAAGGGGAAAATGCAATGTGGGCCAAAAGAAAAAAAATTTCCCTAATTAATCAGAATACTACAGTAACCAAAGTATCCTGTTCCCTCCAAATTCCAATTAAAGCTTTTCTGTAACAGATTATTTTTTAAACACAATATAATAAGCTTAATACAAAATCCTGTATAACTGAAGCTTAAAAAATGAATGTTAATGACCTGAAAAAAGCTGAATGGAAGTGTGCCAAGATGTGGTCGTTGATCTAATATAACCAATGTGCATAGACATTCATTTACTGAAGGGGAGAGGGGCTAGGATCTCTGTTTTCATAAGGGTCTGGGAAACTCCAATGCAGAAGCTTTTCAACTAGACTATAATTTATAATTGTAGAGAGTTGCCTGGGGGCAATGAAATGGCCAATCACCACTCAGAAAGTAGATGTCAGAGGTGGGTTCATCCTGCCTTTAAGGTTGGCTAGTTATCCATTATTCAGACAGCAATGCTAATTCTTTTTTATTTATTGTACTGAACAGGAAATCCAGTAACAACTTGGGAAAAGGTTACAAATTGATTGATTCTTCATTTCTTCTAATGTTATCTTAAAATTTTTCTCTTTTCCTATTAGAGATGATTTAGATTTTTTTTGGGGGGGGAAAGAAACATCATAATAAAAGGCATTATTATTTTGAGTTGTATGCAAAACTGAAAAAATTATTTGAAAAGTGAAAAACTTACATATGTTTTTAAAAGAAATTTGGATGTTTTATATACTCTGAAAATGATAAACAGCTTTAAATTTTTCATAATTAAAATATCTTTTAATAAAGTTTCTCATGATGAGAATATATGCAAAATTACAACATTCCATTACTATATGCGAGAACCCTACAAAATTAAGACTTTTTTTTTAAAGAGTAAAATCAACCCCTTATTGAAATGATTAAATATGTTGTCATCCACAACCATACAGATTGGATTTTTATTTTATAACAGACGGGCATTTTGAAATAATGAGTAGGCTACACACAAATGTAAAAGTCTTCAAAGTCCCAGCTCTGGCCTCAGTAACCTCACCTGTAAAATCAGAGGATTAGTCTCAATGACTTTCAAGGTTTCTTTTAGCTTCTCTCCTCGGTGATAAGTAGCAAGTCATTTAGTGAATCCTAAAAGGATGACTAATTCCCCTCCACAACCTTCCTTTCAATCTGCCACATCAATCTTAGCCAGGATTTTAAGTGGTGCATTGCTAGTAACTATGACCTCCCTCAGCAAAGCCAGTCTTCTCCTGAAACATGCTTGAGTTTTTCAAGATGTCCCTTCTGGTTACTCAGGCATCCCAGTCGCCAAGCCCTCCTAGCCAGTTTGCAGTTCTTTTTTTCTACTTGCCCCGTCCCTAGCAGAGATCCCTATCTCTCTCCCCATCTCTAGCATCCTCACTGCTCCATTCTGCCAGGGTCACGGCACATTTAGTCATTAGGGAGAAGGAAAAGAGGAAAGTACTCTTTAAAGGTTGTTCCTCCACTCTGTTATCTACTACTCACTCCCAAAGCAGAAGAAGAATTGGAGGTGTTCTCAGCTCTTCCCATCTACATCTCCTCACGCCTCCTGCCCTACACACCCAAGAACCCCTATTCTGGCCTGCTCCATGGAATATTGGGGTGGGGGTAAATTTTTGGAGGGGACAACAGTCTGACAGCTAAGGACCATGGAATTGCTTTGACACTCCATCACCATCTCCTGCTGGATACCCTTCGTGCTATGTTTTCCTAACAATCGTCTCTCTGGTTCCTCTTACTTGTCTCACTGTTCAGCGGCTGAATCTCTATCCAGCTACTACTCTTACTAACACTGGCTAGTTAGTTACTAACACGAAGACATTATTGTATTCTAATCTAAAGCTGGGCTTAATAACTATAGCAATTTTGAAGTAGCCACGAGTGTCAGCGATATTTAGAGGTATTGAAACAGTTACGATGTGACTTGAAAATAGGATTTCTAGTGTTCAACAAGCCAGATATCACTATACGCCTGTGATTTACTTAAATGGGACTGCTTACATTCTTAATGGAAGGAAATGCCAAATTTCCATTAGAGGTTAGAGACAAGAAAAGATGTAAATTTCTTTTTAACCATCCAAGGTCACGTACCTCCTAAAATCTATCTCGGGTTAAGAACTCCGCTTTATACTATCTCATTTAGTCATGCTGTCAGCTCTTAGGAGTTTAATTATCTTATCTTTGCAGATAATTATATCTATAATATCTATATATTATATATACACATGGATCTCCAGATCTATATATCTTGTCCTAGCCTCAACAAGTGCCTTTCAGATATTTAAATTCAATGTCCCATTGGTATTTCAAACTCAAATGTCCAAAATTGAACTCAATTCTTTTTTCTTCCCAAATTTACTACTGTTGTTATTATTATCATTGTATATATTTTCAAGTCACCTGTGATCACTGCCTCACTGTTTCCCCTGACTTCTTACTCATTTTCACCCACATATCTAATCTGTTATGTCATTTCTTTCATTTCATATCTAATTCTTATTTTATTTCACATCTAATCTTTGGTCATTTCGACATCTCTAAGTTCCTCTCTTCAGTTACACTGAATACCACAATACTATTGGCTATCATCACCTTTCAAACCCTTAATATCACAGTAGTCTTCTAATTGTTCTTTCTGCTGCAATAATATTCCTCTTTATCTGGGCATATTTGCTACTTCACACACTTGGGATTCCATGCCTTTTTACTTGCTGATCCCCACAAGTGGAATATGTTACCTCCTTACTTCTCTGCCTTTTAGGTTCCCCAGCTTCCTTCTAGACTCAGGCCAAATTTCATCTTCTGCAAGGGAGCATTTCTGCACCCATCCTCCCTTACCTCTGAAATTACCTTCCGCTTACTTTGTATATATCTTAAGATATACCAGCTTACATGTTTCCCCTCCCATTAGAATGTGAACTTCTTGAGGGCAGGGCTCACGTTCTTGTCTTTATCGGTATCCCTCTAGTAAAAAGTGCGTGGCACATACAGGCATTTCTCCGTTGATCATGATTTGATTTACGGTGTTTCCCAGAAATTGTGTTTTTTACAAATTGAAGATTTGGGACAACCTGCAGAGGGCAAGTCCATCAGCACCACTTTCCCACCAGCGTGTGCTCAAATTGTGTCTTTTTGCTACATTTTGGTAATTCTTACAATAATTCAGACTTTTTCACTCTTATTACATCTGTTACAATGATCGGCCATGATGTGACACTTGTAATTGTGTTGAGGGTGCCACAAACTGCACCCCTATAAAGCTGTGAATTTAATGAATGTTGTGTTTGTTCTGACTGTTCTACCAACCCGCTATTCCCTGCCTGTCACCCTGTCTTTGGGACTCTGAATTCCTTGAGACACAGTAATATTGAAACGAGGCCAATTAGTAACTCAACAATGTTCAAGTGAAAGTTCTAAGGGTTCAAGTGACCAATGGATACAGCAAATTTCATGGTTGTCTTATTTGAAAAAATTGCCATAGTCATCCTAATCTTCAGCAACCACCACCCTGATCAGTCTGCATCCATCAACAATGAGGCGAGACCTGCCACCAGCGAAAGTCTTACACCTCGCTGAAGAACGAGATGATGGCTAGCATTTGGGGCAACAAAGTATTTTTAAATTTAGATACACATGCTGTCTTTTTTAGAAATGATACTTATTCTATGATTATAATATAAGGACATTAATATTAAACAACATCTAATAATACTTAATATGTATTAAATTATTAAATTTATTTAACAGCATCTAATAATATATTATAAAATATAGCATATTATATACACATTTTAATTATTATTGTATACTTAATAGTATAATGATATATCAGATAAAATCATGTATTCTTAATATAATAGAATATATGATTATATACAATATTATTGTATACCTAATAATCTATTGTGCTTATACTTTCAGATAGTGTAAAAGTGACTTTTATATTTACTGGGAAACCAAACAATTCTTGTGACTCAATTTATCATGGTGGTCTGGGACCGAAGCCAAGATATCTCGGAGGAATGCCTGTATTCAGAGCTCAAAGGATGATGCTTTAATAGCCGGCCGCCCCAAAGACCTGTGCGGGAGGTGGACCCTGCTAGGAGAAGCCATCTTCTAGAAGGCATTGCGGGGGACCTGCGGCTGCCGGACATCCAGCCCCTGCTGTCCCAGAAGCCCCGTCCCCACTGGCTGGAGGCGCGAGACAGGCAGTGCCTCCCTCGGGGACAAGCAGCCGCTTGTGGCTCGGACAGCCCTGTGACTTCCCCTCTCCCCGTGAATGCTCTCAGTGTTCTGGGATCCCATTCACGGGCTGTTCCCTGGAGAGGGGCCGGTCTGTCCGTGGGAGAGGCACAAGCAGTCACTGCCAGTCTTGGGGCAGAGCACACAGCCCGCATTCTTAGCGGGTTGCCACCTGTTGGAACCCTGGAAACGAGTCGCTGGAGAGCCTTTCAGGGTTGGGGGCGAGCCCTGAAATGAGTGATTCAGGAGCCGTCAGGTATTACAGAAACTGAAACCCCCGCCTGTTTCCTCCTGAAAGGCAGATGCTGCCTTCATCCAAGGAAGAGCGAGCAGAAGGAAGCCCAGGGAGGTTAGAGGATCACCCGAGTAAACTACAAAGCAGCTAGTCCGGCTCTGGGCAGCGAGATGGGACAATGGGAAAAGCACCAGGTCTCACATCAGGAGTTCAAATCTGGCCCCAGTCACGTACTAGCTGGGTGGTCTTGGGCAAGTCCCTTAACCCTGTTTGCCTTGGTTTCCTCAGCTGTAAAATGAGCAGGAGAAAGAAAGGGTAAACCACTCTAGTACTTTTCCTAAGAAAACACCAAATGGAGTCACAAAGAGTCAGATACGACTGAAAAAACAACTGAACAACAAAGGAAAACTCTGTTCTGGGGCAAGACTCACACCTTTCCGAATCTGAGACCTGCACTCTATCCATGGGGCCACCTGCTTTACTCCTTTGGTGCTTGATGCAGGGACAGAATAGAGGAAACGCCTCCCAATTTTAAAACAGGAGAACAAGGAAGAGAGCTGTGATATCCCTGACACTGGGATCAAGTGAGCAAAGTCCTCCCTGAAACATGAAATTTGAGAGAATTGTCTAGGGCCCTGGGCAGGTCAGTGGTGGCCAGGGTCCCTCTGCCCATACGCATGAGTGGCGGCACTTCAACGGTGGCATACTTGACTCCAATTACAGCGCTCTATCCACTATGCCCTTCTGAATCTCTTTCCTCTAAAATGGAAGCCAACAAAAAAAGACCCCTTTCCCCCTCACCCCATCACATCACATACACAGACCACGTTAGAGTAATTGTGTTGGAAATCAGTTGCACTATACAAAGGCAAAATGTAGGTTTATTACTTGGTCCAGTAGTAAAGTACTCTTTGCTGAACTGAAATAATAATTTAATAAGTGGTACCCTAGCAACCTAAACAATCCCAGATAGTTTCTCAGTTAACAACTATTTCTAGAGCTAAAGAATACTAGATTCCCTGTGGGGAAGGAAGTCCAAGGGAGGGAGGGAGGGAGGGAGGGAGGGAGGGAGGGAGGGAGGAAGAAGGAAGGAAGGAAGGAAGGAAGGAAGGAAGGAAGGAAGGAAGGAAGGAAGGAAGGAAGGAAGGAAGGAAGGAAGGAAGGAAGGAAGGAAGGAAGGAAGGAAGGAAGGAAGGAAGGAAGGAAGGAAGGAAGGAAGGAAGGAAGGAAGGAAGGAAGGAAGGAAGGAAGGAAGGAAGGAAGGAAGGAAGGAAGGAAGGGAGAGAGGGAAGGAGGAGGAAGGAAGGGAGGCAGGAAGGTAGGAAGGAAGGAAGGAAGGGAAGGAGGGAGGAAGAAAGGGAAGAAAGAAGAGAGGAAGAAGAGAGGGGAAGGAAGGAAATGTATTTATTCTTAAAAATATTAAATCTAACCTTTTAGTAAGTAGCTAATAAATTTGCTGATAAAAAATGTTCTTGAATGATGGTGATTGATTAATTAAAAATGATGAAAGAATGTCAAATAAATGCTATCCTTCCAACTTCTATCACTGACAATTTGGGATACTGTTTTGTGACCCTCAAGTCAGTCACTCACTGACATCTCAGTGCTCTGATGCTTCAGAGCTGTCTGTGTTTTACTGTTAAAGAGTGATCTCTTATGTTTAATGTTACTATACTCGCCAAGAGCCTGTCCTATTTGGCTGTGCAGTTAAGCTATTATTACAACATTATTAAAACAATTGATCATTGATTGCATCGTTTCCAGAGAATGATGCAGATGGCACTATAAATAAAAGGAGATGGAGTCAAACAACAAGGATATTTTCTATAATCCATGTGGATTGGGACTGGGAGGTGGAAGGATTCCTTATTACAGAGGTGAAAAGAAGTTAAGAAAGTTCAATGATTTGGACAAGATTAGAGAGTTTTTGAGCAAGGGCTCAAAACCAGGGCTCTTAAATTATCCCATCATACCACATGATTTCTTTTTTTAAACCTTTACTTTCTGTCTTTGTAACAACTCAAAGGTAAAAGGGTGAGGTAGCTAAATGGGGTTAGGAGACTGCCCAAGGTCATACAGTTAGGAAATGTCTGAGCACAGATTTGAACCCAGGTCCTCTTGATTCCAGGCTGGGCTCTCTATCTACTATGACACCCAGAGGCCCCTCACATTACTTCTCATGAACTTATTTTGAAATGCATTTTTGTTGTTATCTTTTGTTTTTATATTAACTAGACTTCCTACTCCTCCTGAAAGCTAACTCTTATAAAAAAATATTTTTAAAAGGATGGAGAAAGTAGTTTAGTAAAGATCAATCTACTGATCAATAAAAATGTCTGATATATGCCATATTCTAAATCGTACTACCTGACCTCAGCAAAGAGGGGAGGGTTGTTGGGTGGGAAAGGAGGTTTGGACATTATAATTGAAATACTGAGTTTTGAATGATTTGTTTTCATCCTTTTCATTTACATTTTTAAGGTTATTGTGTCTATTGTTTTTCCTGGTTCTGTTTATTTCATTTTGCATCAGTTCTTAAAATTTCTGCCAAACTTCTCTGTGAGGAAATGCCTGAGGTCAGACTTGAACTCAAGTCCTTCCACCTCCAGGGCTAATGTTCTATCCACTGTGCTATCTAGCTACCTCATATTCAGACTTTCTTAAAGCACAGTGATATGTCATTGCATTTTTATACCACAACTTGTTCAGTTATTCTGCAATACAGAGGCATCTACTTTGTTTCTAGGTCTCTGGTATTAAAAAATTCTGCTATAAATATTTTGGTGTATACATGGAGTCTTTGTTTTTGTCATTCTCTCACGAATTTGTCTTGAGAAAAAAAATACTAAGTTCAATATTTATCTGGAAAAGTTACTAAAGGAAATCTTTTTAAAATACCAATTTTATAAACATGCAGAAAGATTTGGAAGTTAATTGGGTTTCCAAGATATAAGAAATATTATCTTTCTTTTCCTGCTTAAATTTATTATTTCAACCAGACATTTATTTATTGGGTTTTAACCACTTATAAATTGCTGCGGAGCTCACAAGAAGATTTAAAGTAGGTCCCTAAACTCAAGAGACTTGCTGTCCAACTGGAAGTATTTATACATGTCTAACTATACAAGGCAGCATATGATATGCTAAAAGAATGAAAAACTATGCATTACAGACATTCAGAGAATAGAAGAGCTAGAACCTGGGGAAAATGTGTTTTAAGGAATTCAGGAGATGATAATAGAAGAGGATTTACCAATATCTCAAAAAAAAAATATTCAAGAAAGAGGCAGTGGCCAATAATGCCATCACTGCACAGAGGTTAAGAAGGATGATGAGTGTAAAGAGGCTGTTGCTATAGATCCTGATAAAATAATACATTTCATTTTTAAAATATCTACAATATCAAAGAAAATTATGAAAAGAGGGGGGAAGGGGGAATGGCATTTTCTGACCTCAAATTGATAAGACCACAGTCATCAAAACTGTCTGCTATTCACTTAAGAAAAAAAAGTGAGGTGGATCAATGGAATGGACTAGACAAGGAAAAATCAGAAAAAGAGAACTCAACAACCCAGAGTATAATTATTTAGGACAAAAACTGCTGGGAAAGCAAGAAAACAGTCTGGCAAAAATTAGACTTTACATCAACATCTTATACCATATTCCACAATAAATTCTAAGTGGCTATGCTATGCTAATATTTTAAAAACCAGAAGATATAGAGATAACATGTCTTTTGTCTTTGTTTAGGAAATGTATTCTTAACCAAACAATATGACTACTTTGCCAAGACAACCCCCAAAAGGGTCACAAAGAGTTAGACACAACTAAATTTTATTATATGAATCTGAAATTTTCACAGAGTTAAAGAATAAGGACAATAGAATAACAAGATAATAGTTGAGGAAGAAAAAAGCTGTGTATCAAATTTCTCTGATAAGGATTTCGTATCCAAGATATGCAAACTATAAGCTTGTACCTCTGTGTCTATGTGTGTGTATGAAGGTGTGTCTACAGACACCATGCCTCATAAATGGTCAAAAGATAGGAACCCAGTTCTGAAAAGAACTGCAAACTATGAACCTCAAGAAAAAATGCTCCAAATCATGAGTAGTAACATAAATGCAAACAAAAATAACTCTGACCTAATAATATGAAAATTGGTGAAGAATGGCAACAGTCAATGTTGCGGTTGAAATTGCAGAGAGATAGGCAGATATTATTAATGAAGCAGTGAGTCGGTACAATCACTTGGAAAAGCAATTTGGGATCGGACAAAGTGACTAAAATGCCCATACTTTGACCCAAAATTCCATTGCTGGGCTTACATCCCAAGGAGGTAATTATTAAGAAGAGATGCCCCTGATAAACCAAAATATTTATAGCAGCCCTTTTTTTTTATTATAGCAAAAATTTAGAAATAAAGCAGATGTTCATTGAATGGAGAATAGCTAAATGAATTATGGTATGTGAATATAATGGTATATTACTATATTCTAAGAAATGATTAATTTGATAAATAGAGAGAAACAAGGCAAGATTCATATGAACAGATGCAGAGTAAGGTAAGCAGAGCCAAAAAACAATAGAGATATAATGACCACAACAATGTGAATAAGAACATGGACACATACACATATGTAAAAATGGAGATTTGAACCCTAGACTTCAATCCCCAGAAGTCCTTGGCAGTTCCCAGAATTCCCTATAATATCACGTGAATTCCCACCTTGGCCGAGAACAGAAATTGTATTTAAACTGACTCTCCGCCTACTTCGGCTCTCTCTGCTTACGCTTCTAAGCACACATGTCTCTCAAGATGTAGTAAGTGAAATTGAATGGGCCATTCAGCCCTCCTAGACACATGCTTTTCTTATTTTGTATTTTCTTTATTTCTTAATTCTAATAATCTTTAATAAACCTCATAAAATATAATACTTTTAGTAGAGAAACTAATTTAACTGTTACACATAGTGAATGATACAAAATTATAAAGAATAGTTATTATAAATTATATATAAAATCATAGAGTTCTTCTCAAAAGAAGAGCTATAAGAAGATACTCCCAGTTTTTCAGAGGTAGGGAGTCCACAAGTACTGTACATTGCACATATTTCTAGGCTTTTCTCATCGGGTATACAGCTTTTATGCCTTTTTCGCTTTTTTCTTAAAAAATATTATTTGTGACTACTATAAGGGGAGGGATAAAGGGTAAAGTGATGGTTAATACTTTTTAAAAAAATCAATAAACATAATTTAAAAAATAAATCAAAATGCTGAATTTGAGATCAGTAATCTTTCAAGCTAGTGGGAGGGAGTAGAAACAATGGCACCTAAGTGAGAATGTACCTACAGGTTGGTTGTTGTTATGAGAAAACCAGTCTCACTGAAATAAAGACTAAGGAAGGAGAAAAGAGAACAGGTAAGCTCAGAAAATTAGCATTTTAGGAAGATTAAAGAGAATAATAAAGGGAAAATTAGAAAGTCAAGAAACTGCCAGTAGGGAAATTATAGACAATGAATAGAAACTCAAGGAATGAATCTTGAATAAGTTCATATTTGGGAGTCAATAAAATAAATTTTAAAAGGGTTAGAGAGGCAGGCCAATGGAAGGATAGAATGAGAGCACATTTTTTTAAGGACTTGCTACGTTCTGGGTGCTATGTTTAAGCTCAGGCTAACTAAAAGGAAATTTTAATAGAAGTCAAGAAGGAGAAAAATTTCAAGGAAAGAGTTGTCAACAATGGTATGTGCTACAGAGAAATTAAGTAGAAAGAGTAACAAGGAAAGAATTTGATGATTAAGAAGTAATAGTTATTTTATAAAGTTACATTTTAATAGAGATGTGGAAACTTAAAAATCAAAATGCAGAACTTTCCAAAGTTCCTTCTTTGGCTCTACAGTATCCATTTAAGAGGTATATATTATGGCAGTATATTCTGATACAGTTCATTTGAAATCATTTTTGACAAAGAAAATATTTTTCAAATTATGACCATTCTGTTTTCTCATATGTTTACCATCTTTTGGATCATTTCAAAATTATTCTGAGTTTTATTCCTGTTATAATTCAATCTTTTTCTTCCCTAAACCCTTACCTTCTGTCTAAGAACCTATGTATTGGCTTCTCAGACAGAAGAGCAATAAAAGCTACACTATAATTCAATCTTAAAATATAATATTGTTACTCTTAAAATTTTCTTGACTGGTTTTGATGTATAAAAATGATGTACCTACAATATAATGAATAAGTACCACCATTCCCATCAGGGGAGAGAAATTCTACAAATGAGTGACTCAAACAATTTCAAGTAAAAGCTTTTGACCACCTGCCTAAGACTTGATTCAGCAAACTGCCTACACAGTCTGCAGGAAGAATCAAAAGACTTGGCATCTTGCTTCTCATGTTGTCGATCATAATGAGGTAAATATCATTGCTCTTGGAACACATTAGTTCAGGGGAGAAAGAGAAATGAGTCATGTAAAGTTATGAGGGAAAAACCACATGGGCAAAGTAAAAACATGAATTGAAGCTTTACTCTCTCTAAATAACTTTTGTCATCTGAAGAAAACAAAATACATCCCTAAGTAGTAACATTTTAAAACTTTTTATGTATGATATTAATATTACCTATAGCACAAAATATACAACAATAATAATAATTACATGCATGTTGTTTCTCTTAGAGGAACAGAAGAAATTTTAAAAATAAATAATATTTCATTTATATATCATTTCATACATAATATATAATAATATGTATTTTAATAAATAATGATGTGATATATAATTTAGTAAACAACAAAGAAAATAAGGCTTGGATGCAAAATGTATATGTAGAAAAGAAATCTCTGGCCCGAAACCTCTATTGACTAATCATAGAACCATATAATTTAAGAGCTAAAAGAGACTTTGTAAGTGAATGGGAAAACCTCACGCATTCATCTGAGGGATGAAAGTCCAAAAAGCTGATGACAATTCATATTGTGATACAATGGAAGTGACATAATAAACTATTGCCTCAGCAGGTGGCTTTCATCTCTAGAGCTGCCTCATTGAATTCTCCAAGAATAATGCTGGGGGACACTGAACTATTGAAATTGTACATGAAACACAAAATTGAGGTATAGACCAATTATGTTATTTCCCATGGAAATTTTTTGAGGAGAAAAGAATAGTGGGGATGTCAATTCTGATTATATTTTTTCCAAGTCTATACCTAATTTGAATGAAATAATGTCTCTATCTAAGTCCACACCTGATTTGAATAAAATGCACTTTGTTGCTTGCTTTAAACATTTTTTTGATGCCCCATGCAACATTACACAGCACAGTTTTCTATGATTTAGAGATAAATGGCAGAACTCGTGAATAGTTTTCACTCTTGTTTACAGTTAACAACTTTGGGGTAAAGAATTAGGACATAAATGTATATAAATGTGTTTTAATTTAGTGGGAAAAATAAAAATGAATTGGTCCCTTCATACAATAGATCTAGTCACTTTAATTGGGATATTTTATGGAATCCTGAGGCTGTTCTGAATATGGATATGACTTGATCATGTAGAAAATTATAAAAGGAGAGCAACATTTCCCAGTTTTCTCTGGATTAGCTCATGGCTATCTACTGCAAATGATCTCCATCGGAAGTCTTCTTGCTACATCTGAGCGCACATTTTCATCATGTCCAGGTTTGGACGGATGATATTTGAGGCAGTTAAATCTTTCTTTTCCACACATGTTACATAAGAGATCACAAGCCATTCCTGATTCAGGAAATGGATCAGAGGCTAACTAAAATGTCTTTTTAGGTATTGATTCCTGGTCTCAATTTCATGTTCGCTTCCTAGAAGCCATCCAAGGCAAGCATGAAAGGGTAATGAGTTTCTCAACACATAGTCTAATGGTGCACACAGAATCAAAGCTTTTAGCAATTGCCTCGATGCTGCTTCCCAGCAGTCCTAAACAACTTAAATATAATTAGCTTGAAGCCCTATGGGCTGCATTTCCCCAATGGAGAACCTCTTACACTAATCCATTTATCAAACTGACAGATGACTGAATCATTGGTACCGTGGGCCCTGTTCCATTAATATTTTTCCAGTCAAAATGTCAGTGAGTTCCTACTACTGTACTATGTAGAAAGAAAATACACATTTATAATATTGGAGTAAGAGGGAAATGGACAATAGCTTGTTCTTGTTGGTGATAATAAGAAATTAGAGAAGATAAAGATATATAAATAAAATAAATTAAATCAAAGTAAGAAAATAAATAAAAGACAGATAAATAAGAAAAGTATTTTCAACTGACTAAAAATAAAACAACCACTAAGCAGATGTTAGAGTCTGTGATTTAACATAGCAAAATAGTAACACTGCTGAATGTTCTTGAGTGATATACTAGGAGAGAACAGAGGATGGGATTATAAGTGTGAATGTGACAGGCTGGGGATGGGGGGAGGAAGGAGGTTAAATAGGTTTTCTCCCTGGGCTCTTTCATCTTCAGTCAACATGGAGATATTCACACACTGTTAACATTTGACTGATTTTCTCCTGTCCTCCACTTTTCCTCCTCCCCTCCTCCCCCTAAAAAAAAATACTACTTGCCAGGTGCCTGAAGGGAACAATTCTGCATAGAAATCCTGTATAGAAAATATTAAATATTCTCTTTCATATTCTTTCTACCTCCCATTTAATACATTATTTTTTTAAAGCACCTGGGCAAGCAAATTTAATTATGTCAGCCACATTTATACCTACAACTATATTCTATTAAGAGTGGGAAGAAGCCTCACATTGATCAATTAGTTCACAATATATTTTAGCAGGAATCTCCTCTAGAAGTTACACTTAAGAGTTCTAGTGAGGAGGAACCTACCACCTGTCCAGGCAGCCTAATCTAGCTTGAATTGTGAGGAAATTTTTCTTATATTAAACCCAAAGCAAATAAGTGTTACTTTGAATAGAGTGGAAGATTTGGGATTAGAAAGACTAAACCTCAAATCTGCCTGCCTCAGTTTCCTCATCTGTAAAATGGAGGAGGAGGGTAATAAAAGTGCCTAATATTTGTAAAGCATGCTGCAAATGCTAGCTATTATGATTAAAACTGTCCCTGTGTAACCTCACACACTGTTCCTACTTTTGCTCTCTGGGGCCAAGAAGAACAATAAGTCCAATTATCCCTTTTCTATCTGATGGTCCTTCCTGAAAACTCCTCCCCACTCCCAGGTCTTCTTCTCTTCAGTTCTTTTAACAGATCATCCAATGACATGTGTTGATCATTTCTGTCAAACTCAGACCCTCTGAGTCAGGAATATCAGCCTCATTAGAATCTTCTTGTACGAAAGACAGTTTTGGGGGAAAATGTATTAAAAAAAATCTGAATTTAATGCTTCCAAAAATACACTGCAGATATTTTAAGAAAAACAAAAGATAGATAAGTACAGCACTCTAGATCAAAGGGGAATTCGTTTTTGGCAAGAGTAGGAGAAGAGCTTTACAAAGAAGCTCACTCCCATTAGTTTTACTATCTGGTGCCCTACTGATGTTCATGCATTCCAAATAATATCAGAAAAAGGATATTACGAGTGCCCATGTAAATATAACAGCAAGTCCCTCCTCCAGGGGCAGCCTCCCCATAGAAGCAGAGTAGGTCAGGCAGTCTTATTCATTCTCTGATACAGCCACACTTCAGGACACAAGGGATCCCAAAGCTTCTCTTAGAATGTTTCTGAGATACTTTGCAGCTCAAAAAGCTATAAGCGTTTTCAAAAAGTCCTTGAGACAGCTGTTCAAGAAACACCATATATGGAAGAGCCACTCTTTAAAATAGAAATAGAAAGTCTTTTACAAAAAAGCTTACAAACTACAATATACAGACGTCTAAAGAAAAGGTGGTCTAAAAACAAGGGTTGCACACCAGCCTAAACCTGAGAAAGACTAAAAGGCAGGAAAATGTTCATTGAGAAGGAATCACTGAATTCTTCTCTCCAGATGGCAGGCACACTACTATTATCTAGCTGTGGCTCATGCATCAAGGGAAGAGGGGAAAAAAGAATTAAATGATAAAAACAGTGTGTATATTGCAGGAAAATTCATAGAACCAACGTGATATTGAGAGGGTCTACCAGTGATCAAGATCTTATGAGGTATATGAAACTGAACCAAACCTAGGTAACACCCAAGTTTCTTGGACAATCTCATCCCTTATGCCTTAAATGGCATTTAATATCATTTGGGGAGACGGGGAAGAATAATATATTTTCCAATTATGTATTTAAAAGAATTTTTAACATGTGGTTTTTTAAATTCTGAGTTCTAAATTCTTCCCCCCCCCCAAAAAAAAACAGATTTTATAAAAAAAATTTTATATTGGTGATATATGTGCAATTGTGAAAAACATATTTTTCTATTAGAATAAGTTAATTTCAAGCAACAATAATGGCCTAGAACATTCTCAGTATACCAAAAGTGCTTTTTGACTTTAAATAATTTCTGACCTAAACCAGTTTGGAGAATTGCTTACTGTAGGAAATTCAAATTCCCATCTCAGGAGTTGAAATGAGGATAACCACAAGCGAGGCCTCCAGGGGGAAGTAAAACAAAACTTCACATCACACATCATTGCTAAGTAGTTTTGACTATTAACTTTAATGGCAAGCAAATCCTTGAATTTTAAATCCTCCCTCTTGCTTGAATCCACCAGTGCAGTAGTATTCTGTTGTGAGGTTGCAGCATTTTGGGAAAACACTCTAGAAAAACAGGTCAGCTTTCTCAGGCTTGTTTGCAGATTATTTCTTCCTTGCATTAATTATGAATACTGAAAGAGAATATGTCAGAGAGTTTGGTATAGCAAGGGCTGCCATTTCTAGTAAGACCAGGGAGGATGAGCTCAAAGATATTAGGGGGCGAGGAGAATTCAAATGACAAAGCAGGACCACTTCAATGGCAAGGACCCAACAGGCCATTTTATTAGCATCTCTTTTATTTTGTATACTGTTATGAGGAGTAAATGAAATAATGCATACAAAGCATGCAGGCGCCACATAAACCTGTGTTGTTATAGTTCTGTATTTTGATGAGCACTTCCATGAACTACGTAGAATCTCAAGTCTTTTTACTACAAATGCTATGAATGTAAGAGAGCTTTCTGACCTTGTTTTGGAGGTCCCAACAAAAAACTACTGATGAAATGAATCATCCTTTTATTGGGCTGAAAATTCCTTGAGCAAGACACGTTTTTCTAGTTTTCAACTTTTTAGCATCTAGCACAATACTCACAAATATTAAAATGCAGAGAACCACTTTCACATTTTTAATCTGTGACTTTTAAATTCCAATTACACTTCTATTTCCAGAAATCTCAACAATATCTTGGAATGCTATCATTATGTTTCATAGACTAAAGGGCAAACCTGCTCACTTGGTCAGTGAGTTCCCATGGTTTCTATAATTCTTTTCCCCCACTCTGATCATAATTCAACTCAATAAATATTTATTAAACGTCCATGTAATCAAGTTCATGATGCTTGCTGTGTCATGATATTTTTTTTGGCATTAAACAGTATCTTTGGTCAATTACTGACTCTTCAACGACATTAATATCTACTCTGAGAGTAGCTCAGCATGGAAAAACACTTCCATTTGTATGTACTTTTGCTACACACTAAAAAAATAACCAAAGTGCTATAATCACACAATGATCTATGAAATGCAAAGCTCAAAAACGATGCCTTCAGCGATGTTATGAATTCATAGAATATCTAAGTATTAGCTAGTTTACATTAAATAATTGAGTATACAATGAAGAGAAAGTTGGTATGACATCAAGACAATAGACCATTTCAGTTTGAGAGGAGAATTTGTTGCTTTTCTGAATCCTATAATTTAAGCTGATTTATGGTCATTTCACTAATAGTTCCATTATTAGTACTTCAAGGCTACAGAAAAACTGAAAGGGCTTTAGATTCATGAGAATTATCCTTGAATACAAATGGTCTGTTCTATTCAGCATGGCCCCAAATCTGTCACAAAGTGGTGCACAGGAATATGGTAATAGAACATATGCAATTATTTTAGTAGATTTCATTTTGTTTCTGGCATGCACTGGAAGCCCCTAACAAATGCCTGGTCTAGTGGATTGGGTTGGATTTGAGATGACAGAATATAGTGTTGTAAAGGATCTCAGGGGTCATCGGTTTTAACCTTTTTTGTTTTACAGGAAGCAGATATCCAGACAGGTAACTAACAAAACTGGAATTTTAATCCAGATCCTTTGACTAAGCCCTCTGCTCTGCCGATGTGTCTTAGAATAAAAAGAAAAGGGCATACTTGCAAATATTCTCACACTAACCAATTTGAGTTTTCTAAGTGGACTTAGCCATGCAAATAAAATGTAAGTATAAGTGAATGAAGAGATTTAGCTCCAAATAGAACATAAACAGTATTTGTCTCTGCCTCTTCTAAAGCAAGAATCCTAGCTTGTTATTTTGGTACTATTCCAACTTATCTTTTCTGCTAAGAAGCGTGTCTGCTAGAAAGAGGAAAAGAACATATGGTCAGATTAGGATAACTGAAGATCAAGCTGAATGTAGGTCTTTCTAATCCTTTTTTTTTTTTAAAGGAGTATGAAAAAGAGTTTTGGAAAGAGTTTTCAAGACTTTTATTATCTGGAAAAAATAACTTTTGGTCTTGCCACTTGAACCGAGATGTAAAATGTCAGGTTTACTCTCTGCCTTGTATATCCACGTTATTATGATCTCTTTAACTGTTCCTCATGCTATTAATAGCTCCAGACACTGCAGATGCCATCTTATTGCAGGGACAGGTTTTTATAGAAACTGAATATATGGGAAAAGCACACAATGTTGCTGGTGGAGTTGTGACCTGATCTAACCATTATGGAAGGCAATTTGGAACTATGCCCAAAGGGCTACAAAAGAATCAGACCTTTTGATCCAGTAATACCACTACTGGGTCTGTATCTCAAAGAGATTTTTAAAAATGGGAAAGGACCTGCTTGTACAAAAATATTTATAGCTGCACTTTTTGTGGTGGCAAATAAATAGAAACTAAAGGGATGTCCCTCATTGGGGAATGGATGAACAAATTGGAATAGCATTGTGCTCTAAGGACTGAGGAACAGGAGGATTTCAGAAATAGCTAGAAAGACCTATGGAAACTGATGCAGAGTGAAATGAGCAGAACCAGGAGCGCACTGTGCACAGTAACTGCAACAGGCTGGAATGATCGAAAGACTTTGCTGCTCTCTATAGAATGATCCAGGACAATTCTGAGGACTTATCCACCTCCAGAGAAAGAACTTTTGGGGTAGAAATGCAGATGAAAACATCATTTATTACTGGTTTATTTAGGCATGTGTTTGGGGGTTTTGGTTCTATAAGATTATTTGCTTACAAAAATGAATAATATAGAAATGTGTTTTGGGTGATAATACACGTATAACCCATATTGAATTGATTGTCAGCTCTGGGAGGGGAGAGGGAAGAAGGGAAGAAGACAGTATGGATCATAAAACTTTGGAAAACTTATATAGATATTTGTTATTAAAATAATTTTTAAAAAAGAAATAACAAGCAAGGGGAAAAAAAGGAAAGGGCACAAGGTTAAAGATTCTGTCTAATTTAAGTCTCACATGCTTTATTCTGGATTTGGCTAATTCTTAGGTTCCATACTTGCCAAGTGTCTACTTTGCTAGGAAATGAAACGAAGCACAGTTGGATAAATAGTTTTATTGAGGCAACTAGGTAGAATAGAGGCAGTGGACCTGGAGTGGAGAACTAAATTCAAATATTATTTAAACTCTGTCTCAGTTTCCTCATCTACAAAATGGGAATGATAATAATAGTTCCTACCTCTCAAGGGTATTAGGAGGATAAAATGAAATTATATCTGTAAAGCATTCTGAAAATTATAGAGTGCTATATAAATGCAAGTTACTGTTATTGTAGGATATAGTGGCTCATTTTAATATGCTTAACAAAGTTCTGGTGGATACTGATGGGTCGATACTGATGTTTGAATGATAAATTTGATTTGAGAGTAACATTATTTTATTTATTTATTTTTTAAGCCCATACCTTCTGTCTTAGAATCACTACTAAGTATTGTTTAGAAGGAAGAGCAGTAAGGGCTAGGCAGTTGGGGCTAAGTGACTTGCCCAGGGTCAAACAGCTAGGAATTATCTTCCAGATTTAAATCCAGGGCCTTTCATCTCTAGCCAGGGTTCTATATCTAATGAACTACCTAACTGCTCCATAATATTACTTTACATTGAATATTTTAATACACAATTATAATAAAAGAAGTTAGAAAAAAAACAAAACCCTTCAAATTTCTGCTGGTTGAATACAACTTTTCACAGATCACATATGGTATCATTGTACTTTACAGAAATGCTTTTGGTTAAAAAAAAATTCAACAGAAAAAAAAAACAAACAACAAACAAAACCCCCAAGCCCAGAAGACCAAGTATGACATTTTCATAGCTTTTACAGAAATAACAAAGATTAAAAATAGAAGACTGTGCTTCTTAGTTTTCCATAAACTCTGTCCAAAAAATGGAGTAATTTTGTAAAATCTTTCTCAATATGGGTCCTATATATATATATATTTTTTTTTTAAAAGATTCATTTCATATCTAGTAGGGGTGGTATCTCCTTAAAATAAAAGACTTCAGCCTACACTTCAGCTAAGGGAAAAAAGGACCCGACTATTATGTGAATGACTACAAACTTGGCTGGTATATCATACACTTAGCTAACCTGCTATTCTTAATCTATTGTGATATTTTTACTCTACTCTTCTTTGGAAAGGATTTGAGAAAGATCAAATGATGTCAATCATATGACAAAGATACTGTATATTAGACAACCAACTTATTTTTAATTGACCAGTGATTACTGTTTGCTTTCTTTTCATAAGCTATATTCAAATCAATGATTTTTGAGTAACATCATATTGAATTAGGGCAGCTAAGTGGCTCAGTGAATAGAAATCCTGGCTCTGAGATGGAAGGTCCTGGGTTCAAATGTGAACTCAGACACTTTCTAGCTGTATGATCTGGGAAAGTGACTTGACCCCAATTACCTATCCCTTAACCACTCTTATGTCTTGGAACCGATACTTAGTATTGCTTTTAAGACAGAGGGCAAAAATTTCCAAAAATGGAATAAAATCATATTCAGTGATTAAGAAATCCAGAAAATTAATTCTTAGATTATGTTTAGATTAGGTCAGAGACTCTTAACCTGGGGTCCGTGAACTTCTACAAAAACATTTTGATAACTGTCAATAAAATGGGTTCCCTTTGTATTCCTAAACATTTTATTTTGCACATTGAAAAACATTATCCTGATTGAGTGTCCATAGGCTTTCCCAGACTGCCAACGTTGGTAATAAAACAAACAAACAAAAAATCCTAACCTTGTGTAAGACCAGGTGATTTCTAAGGCTTCTTCCCAACTCAAGATTGCATGAGGAATAATCTAAGAAGCTCCAGTTCAGAGCAAAGATGTTTCCCAGAAGTATTGACATTGTAGGCATCATGATGTTCATTTATGGAATAGTAATTTGGATGAAAATGGATGTATGCAATGACAATCTGAGGATTCTTTGTAGATACAGTCATTCTCTTTAAGTATGTTTATGTGTTTTGATTAATGAATTACATTAATGTCACATTTAGCTAAGCATGCTTTGCAAATTGACTTTTCTGACAGAGTTAACATATTTGTGAAGAGGAAGACTTATGCAAAGATGTCTAATTGTAATTAGTAAATCCTGGAACTCCTTCACATATGCATGACTGAAATGGTACTTTTTATTTGCAGAATACTACGGGATTAGAACTACAGCATATTTTCAAATTAGTTACAAGATTCGATCACCAGACAAATGCCAAACGGTGCATCAGCACAATATAAAAAAACACCAAATTACTGTTTTCTTTAATCATTTGAGATAAACTGAATGAGGGTGACTATAAAGGAATGATATTTTGAAAGATGGTGTATGTGATCGACTTCATTATTTTACAACCACAAATCTAAAAACTTTTAACTACTCTACACTCAGATTTGACAAAGGAAGAAGGTTTTAGAAGCCCAACTCAAAATGCCAGGCATCTAAAAGTAAAGTCTGATTAGATAAGCAAGCTAAGGAGGGAAGTCCTAGACCCAGGGCGTTCTGCCCTCCTCAGATCCCACCTGGAGTACAGCTAGCCCAGGCTATTGCTTGAACAATACACTCCATCTCCAAATTGCGATTCCACTGGTGGTCCGCCATGTGCAATGCTCTCTCTCCCTGGATCCACTTCTGGCTCCCTTTCTTTTCGAAGAGGACTTTACTGGTTTGCCTCAATTCTAGTTCTTTCTTTGTGAGGTTGCCTCCAATTTATCCTGTAGATATCTTCTAGGTCTTGTGTGGTCCCTTGTGTGTGTGATTATACTCTCTTATCGTGGCAGAGGGAGGTGATGCAGAGGATCGAGGTCCAGACCTGGGGTCAGTAAGACTCATCTTCCTGAGTTCAAATCTGACCTAGATTCTGACTAGCTGTATGACCCTGGACAAGTTGCTTTAACCCTGTTGGCCTCAGTTTCCTCATCTGTAAAATGAGCTGTAGAAGGAAATGGTAAACCACTGTAATGTGTGAAGGAGACTGGAAAAAAAAAAAGTCTGCAGCAAAGGCTGGAAAAGCAAGGACTCCACATCTGTCAATCAAGATGGACATTCTATTTAGAATGGGGACTAGGAAGGACCACTGAAAAAGGAGAAGGCAAACTGAAAAACTGGGTCGCTTTGCCTTGGGGCAGAAAGGAGGAAGGACCAAAGTTCCGCTCTCTGGTTTCTCTCTGCTATACTACAGTGAACCTGAATCTTCAAGACCTGTTGACCATTTTTCCCAAATCTGAACTCTATTCCACCGTCCTCCAACTTGGGAATTGTTTAGTATTAGGGGAACCCCAAGCCCGCTCTCCCCTCAACTTCTTTTCCTTTCCCCTCCTCTTAAATAGACCCCGTACTTAATCTTAGAGAAGAGAAAGAGTGATTTATCTGATATACCAAAAGACTCACTCTAAGCTGATTTCAGTGAGACCAACAGAAGAATCAACTAGGGAGGGGAAGGGAAGAAGAGGAAGGGCAAGGAGGGAGGAAAAGGGAGGGGAAGGGAGGAGGGAGGAGATTGGCAGATCTGATCTGGAAATTATCATCTTTCACTTAAATAATCCCCTAATACACCCCTACAGTAGCTTTGCCAAGAAAACCCCAAATGGGGGTCATGAAGTTGGATACGACTAAGTAACGATATTTGGGTTCTTCTCAGCTGAAGATATTCTAATGGAACATAAATAATAGAAAGTCTTAACTTTCCAGAAGGGCTACATGTACATTTTTTTTCTTCTGCCTAGTTTTTTTAATGTATTAATTACATAGAAATAATGCTCTTCTGACAAACAATAGTCTTTACATCACCTAAACTTCCCCTTGAAACCCTCCCAAACAACTATTTCACCTAACAATGAAAATAAAGAAAAAGGAGAAAGACTGAACAAGTCATTTAACTCACTTTGCCTCAGTTACTCTTCTATAAATGAGTTGGAGAAGGAAATGGCAAACCATTTCAGTAGCTTTGCCAAGAAAACTCCCAAATGGGGTCATGAAGAGATGGACACGACTGAAAATGACTGACCAACATCTTCGATATACACCGTTGTCTGAATGAGAGCTCCTTGAGGCCAGGGACCATTTCTGCCCTTTTTTTGGTGGGGCTGGGGATCATCCGGAGTCCTCACAATGCTTGGCACACAATAAAGAGGCTTACTGATTTGGACTTGACTTTCCTAGAGTATCATGTTTAGTTCTTTTTTTGTTATTCTTTAAAATCCTTATCTTCCATCTTAGAATCAATATTATAGAATCAATAAATAAAAAAAAAATAATAGAATCGATCCCAGTATTGGTTTCCAGGCAGAAGAGTGGTAAGAGTCAGGCAATGGGGTCAAATGACTTGCCCAGGGTCACACTATCATGTTTAGTTCTGAAAGCACTATTTTGGAAGGACACTGAAAGACAGGAGAGTCTCTAGAGGAGGTTTCCTAGAATGTAGAATGGCTTTAAGAAAAGGCTGTAAGAACTTTGATTGAAGGAGCGGCAAGGTTTGGCTTGGAGAAGACTGAGGACTAAGTAGTAGTTGATAATTATATTTAAATATTTGAAGAGCTGTCATGTTTTAGTATGCAGAGGGCAGAAGTAGAGGGCATACAGGGAGACAAGGCAATGTGGTCATGAAAAATGGATTCAGAATAAATGAATTTTAAGAAATGGATTCAGGAGTCAGGAAAGACCTGAGTTCAATTATCCTTCTCCCCCAACACACACACAATCTATGTGAAGATGGTCGTACCACATGACTCTTCACATGTTAGTTTCCTATGAAATGAAAAGAATGATATCTAACGTCCTATTATATTGTGGTGGGGATAAAGTGAAATCATGTATTAAAAATCTGTGAGACATCATGTTATAATGATGATAATATTAAACGGTTAACATAAATACCAGTTATTATCAAAAGGGCATTATTCCTATGTAATTAGTACATTAAAAAAACTGGGCAGAATTTTTAAAAATGTACATGTAGCCCTTGTGGAAAGTTAAGGCAGGCCAGGCTTTCTATTCATGGTCCTTTAGACTCTCTTCAGCTGAGAAGAACTCAAATATGATCAAATAATGCTTAGACAAAGAAGGCGACTCTCCCCCCTTGCTGCCCCCAGCTATTAAACATGTATTGTTCCTGTTGTATTGTGTACTTTAAATTTGCTTTAGGAATATCTCTTTTCAATTCACACACACACATTTCTATATGCTCTATTCTTGTTCCCGTGGTTGCTGTGAAACATTTTCATGGAACCAGTGGGAAGGCTTTTCTGCTTTTGTTATCGAGCAGTCAATGGCTCGCCACACTGCTCTGTTTGTCTTTAACTTGTCCTAATATGGATATTATTAGACTGCACCATTACAAGCATGACATCACTGGCAGGCAATCAAAAGAGTTCTAATTTTATCCATCATTCTAAAGTACTTTCCTAATACAATTAAATTTCTTGGTAGTCCTCCTCTGGAGGTCTCCATGGATCAATTCCCATTTGCAGGACCAATTCACACTATTATCATTTAATAGGATGAAGGAGACTAGACAGATTAATTCTTTTATATTAATTGTCATGTAAGATATCATCAATGTTATCAATATGTATCTCAGGAAAGTCCAGGGTTTTAAGAAAGCTTTAATAGCTTAAAACTTCACTGAAACTTTTGAAACACCCTTACTTTAAATTTGAAAGGTATCGTTCCTTCATTTATATGAAAAGATTTACCCTAATCTTTGAAAACTTAATGAATCAGAGACAAGATTTGGAAGAAAGAAGGAAGACCCACATAAAAAGACAGGAGAATTCTCTAAGAGTGCCTTTTTGGGGACTGAAAATGGGGTATGAGAACAATGGTCATATAAAGAGATGTTCTGATTTGAATTATGCTGGAAGACCTATATCCATTGTGTTTAAGAATCTCAGAAACACTCTATTGAATACAGCAGATCAATTGGTATTGATATTTTACCAGATGCATTATTTGTACAATGGCAAAGAAAGCAATAGACCCAGACAAAAATAAATTAGTCACATTGGTTTCATGGTATCGTGTAGTTTTTTTAAATTACCCAGTTGATCAATTTGATTATTTACAGTAGTATTACACAAATATGGTCTTCGTCATACATGGTCAAAATTGTTATTCTTTATTTGTGCTCCATGTATAATTTATATAAAGATTCTGCCAGAATTTTAGAGCAATATTTCATTCATGCATATTGAAATTTCAAAAATAAAAACAAGCACAGACTGCTTTTATCTATGACCAAATTTGCTGGAAGTTGATAAATTTGCCTTCAATAATATGTTTCTAATCAATAGGAAAATTAATCTTGAAAATTCTATATCTGTATTCAGAACTGATAACTATTATATTATGTTATATGATATTATATTACATCATAGTAAAGTATGGTATAGTAGAGTAGAGTAGAATTACTATAATATATTATTACTAAAGCATTTTCTGAAAACCAAAATTCTTTAAAAGTCTAAGTGGTGATAAGTTTTTGCATTTAAGGAAATCATCCTCGATATCACTTCTGCCATGAAAGAATTTTTCTGCTTCTGAATACATCAAAAACATTTCTGGAGCATTTCAAGATTTCTTCTGTATCCCTTGGTATGACCCTCAATCTGCATTATTACATATGTATTGATGATATAGAAAGATCTCTATGAGAGGAAAATAAATTACATTTATTCCTTTCTAAAGCAATCCCATTTAAGAATACATCATGATCAAGAGCCAGGTCTAGAGACAAAAGGTCCTAGGTTCAAATATGAGCTCAGCTACTTTTTAGTTGTATGGCCCTGGGCAAGTCACTTAACTCCAATTGCTCTTCAGTCTTGGAATTGAGATTCTGACTCTAAGACAAAGTAAGAGTTTAAAAGGGGGGAAAAAGAATACATTCTGTCTTCCCTTTTGTAAGTTACTATGAAATTAAGGAATATTTCTCAGTGCTTTGCATGCAATAGGTGCTAACAACTGTATGAAATAATATAATTTTTCTTCCTTCCTAGGAAGCAATAATTTGAATAAACTCTTGAGTTTCCCACTAAAACCAATGCTTTGAAAATAAGGCACATTTGTATAATCTCACATCCCATTAGAATTTCTCTCCCTTAACTGCATTTTTAAAATTACTGTTTTAGAGACAGATGATTTAAGGTCAATTGCTCAAGAGTTCACCCAGCCAAGATGATGACAACAAGGATGATCTTGATCTTAAATATAACAATTTATATTTTTAAAGTGTTTACATAATAATTATTTACTTTTGTTTCCACAACGCTGTGAAGTAGATTGTGCATAAAATTAATGCACATTATGGAGATAAAGTAATCGATTTAATGACTTAAAATCACTACATAAAATATTTATTGAGCACATAATGTATATGTTCAAGGCCCTGTGAAAAACAATGGCCTTTAACCGGGTCTTTAAGAGTTTATAATCTATTTGGGAAGAAGAGATTCTGTTGTCTAGGAATCTGAAGAGCTGGTTTCCAGTCTAAGTTCTGTTAACTATTATTTTTGTTTGTCTCTCTAATTCCAGGCCTGGCGCTGTATCCACTGTGCTACCTCGATGCCCCTTCCCAGGACCTTTTCCTAAGCCAAAAAGAACTCTGTCTTTAGAAGCGGAATTCCTAACTCAGGCCTTCCTTGCTTCTTGTACTCTTCTGTATTGTTTAGCTAGGATAAAATATAAGCACATTAAAAAAAAAAAACTAATGATATAATATATAATATTGATATAAATATAATATATTATAATATAATAAAAATATAATATAATAATGATATAAAATAATACACGATTAAATACAGAATGTATGATATACCAAAAAAATGTTATATAGGGAATCAGATAAGGAAAAATCAATTAATTTACCCACATTTTTAAGCACTTGCTCTGCTCTAAGTTCATACAAAGACATTAACAGCCTCCCTGTCCTCCAGGAGCTCATAGTCTAACGAGAGGAACAGTGTGTAAGTAACTGATATTAACAGGTTTTTCCAGAGTAGATGAAGACCGGATGCATGGGGGAATTCAGGAAATGCTGCCTCTGGAGCTAAGCTTTGGGGAAGGCAGGAAGCAGAGATGGAGTGTCTTGTCCCAAAAATAATAGTAAGATCTAATTATGTGGTCATTTGATCAAGGAAGCAGTCATGGAGAAGGGAGCTCTGGTCCTGGCCCTTAGTGGAGTCACGTTCAATGAGATGGGGAAATGGAAGAAGGACATTTCAGATGGTGACCAAAAACATGTGGCTAAGATTTCAGGAGGTCTGTCGGAACTCAATTGTCTGGTCAAAAGTTAAGAGGATTCGTGAATAAAAAGCAGAATTTAAAGAGGAAGCAGGTAAGAAATGAGGGAGAAGCATATTCTTTTGGCTACATAGTGAATGCTTCAATGACATTTTTCTATTCATTCAAATAAAGTCATTAAACGGATTGGAGGGGTAGTTAGAGAGTTCAGGGGAGAGAGAGCCAGGCAGGAGACAGAAGGTTTGAGGATCAAATCTGGCTTCAGACACTTTCAAAAGGTATTATCCTGGGCAAGTCACTTAAACCCCATGGCCTAGCCCTTACCCTTCTTCTGCCTTGGAACCAACACACAGCATAGATTTTAAGATAGAAGGTAAGAGTTTTTGTTTTTTTTTTAAATAATAGTGGAGCATAGAATGAAATCCTAGCCTAGTTTAAATTTTTCTAGAAAGAGACAAATCAAGATAGTAAAAAAAGCCAGAGATATAAAACACTCAAGTTGCTTCTCCTCAGGGCTTCCTTATAAGATCATCAACATTGTCATCATCTCTGCTAGGTGAACTTTCAAGCAATGGACCTTGAATTATCTATCTGTCTCTAAAACAGTCATTTTTAAAATGCAATTAAGGAAAGAACTGTTGGGAGTCATCTTTCACATCAGTGTTTCTTTAGTTTTATTTTGGGGTTTTGGTTATGGATGACTTTGTTTTGAACCCCAGACTTCAATTCCCAGAAGTCCTTGGTAGTTCCCAGAATTCCCTAAAATCTCACTGGAGATACCCACCTGGGCCAAGAACAAAATAAGTGTTTAAACTGACTGTACCACCTACTTGTTGCACGTGCTTTTCTTATTTTGTATTTTCTTTATTTCTTAATTCTAATAATCTTTAATAAGCCTCATAAAATATAATACTCTTAGTAGAAAAACTAATTTAACTGTTACATCAATATGGAAGTGTATTTTGGGTGGCAATAAAAAATGAGGGGGAAAATGCAATTAAGGGAGGGAAATTCTAAATTCCTTTATGAAATCAGGAGTCTGGACTAGATCAGTGGGCTCCAGACTTGTTTGAACATATACCCTTGGTGATTAAAAAAAAGTCTGAGTATCTATACATATTCGTTATGTTTATTTATAAATTAAATGCATGTACTACAAGACTGTATAAGTTGAAAAAACATAAAAATGGGAAATTTTAAAGGATAAGAAAAATGGAATGAACAATACATATTTACGAACAGCACAAAAAAGTTTTTGCTCTCGCCAGGATATCAGCCCTGTGGAATAGGGCAAGCTTGTAAATAATTAGTAATTAATTATTCAGTTAATTTGATCAATATAGCTAGCTCAAAGAGCTTTTTGGATAATTATAAATTGGAAGCTTCATAATATAACAATCAAATAATAGTTCATCCTAGCAATGCAATGACCTGGGACCATCCTGAAAGGCTATCCACCCTCAGAGGAAGAATGGTTGGAGTTGGATGGATGAGGATCAAAGCAGACTACCTTTCGCTTCAGTGTATTTATGGTTCTAGTTGGGGTTCTGGTTTTGTCTGAGCATGCTCTTACTACAGTGACCAATATAGAAGAGTGTTTTGCATGATAATAAAATTAAAATTTTTTTAAATCAGAAGAGTGATATAATACTCACCTTCTGCAATGGGGTGGTCCAGCCACACACAGTCAGAGGGTGGGCAGAGGCTCTCACATTTGGAGACCGCCACTAGAGCGGATCTAAAGTTCCTTATGCCTCTAAATCTACGATCGTCAATAATTTATAAAAAAGACAGACACAAACCTTTGCTTGTATGTAAAGCAAATGCTCTTCATCGGATGCTACGCTCCAGAGTTAGAAGGGTTCCTACGAGAGGAAACGTGGGCATAGTAGAGTCTTGGAATCAGACAGTACCTGACTTTGACAAGTTTAGTATCTCTAACTGCCTCAGGCAATTCTCTAAGACTATAAATTATGGAAGAATCTCTGATCTGCATTGGTGGAGGGAGGAGAAAATATCTCCACACTGGAAGTTCCACATAGAGATTAAATCACAATTCCCACTTCTTACCCCACAAAAAATATGAAAGATGAAACCTCAAGGTTACAAGTCTACATCAGCCCCTTAACAAATGATTCATAGTTGGGTAAAAAAATGAATCGGGGAAAGTAAATAATGTGCATGTGTGTGACTTCCGTCCAAAAGACTGGAGAGGAGAGGCAGGAATTAGAAAGAACAGAGATTCTCTCTCCCTAATCTGTCTCCCGAACCTAAAAAGCGCAAGATGACTCCATGAAGCCCAGCCGAAACGTCCTCTATTCCATTGGGGTTCAGCTTCATGACTCTCAGACTCTTCTTTGTTCTCTCCAAGAGACAAGTGTTCCTGAATACAGCACTTGAAGCTGTGACAGATGGGAAAGGATTACATAAATATAGAAACCTAAGGGCAAAGGGCAGGGCACTGAAACTGCCAGCCCGTGCATTGAACATGATAAATGTTGAAGCCTTCATGCAGCGTCTCTCCGGTTCAAGTTCAGACCTCCTTCACCTCTCATCTTGCCTCCTGCAAAAGCATCCTAACCCAGCTCCACGCTGCCTTCTCTAATCCTCCAAACAGCTGTCAAAACAGCCTTCCTAAGTCCCAGGGCTAAATTGCAGTCCCACCATCCTCCATCATCCTCAAAGGTTCTCTTTTACCTGGAGCATAATACAGAATCCTCAGGTTAGCCTATGAAGTCCTTTACAATATGTCCCCTGTCTTCCTTGCCGTAATTATTTCAATTTCCTTCCTTTTAAATACTCCCTCTCTCGACCTAACGAGCCAGCCTGCTACTCTTCCCCCTGATCTTGGCATTCTAACTCCTGGTTTTTATCTTTGGGATCCGCTGGAAATAAATAAATTCCTCCTCATCTTGTCCTCAGCGTTACCTTCCTTCAAGGTGCAACTTGTGTGTCACCTTCTACAGGAAGATCCCTCACGTTGTTAGTGCCCCCCCCAAAGAACATACTAACCTGTTGCATGCAAGCAAGTTGTCGTTAGAACGTCAACTCCTTGAGGATAGGAAATGCCCTCATTTTTATATTGGCATCCTTAGAACACTGTCCTTTGTGTAGTAAATTTATCCATTCAGATAACAAAGTGAAAAGGTCTGAAAGAGATTGTGTATGTTCTAAAGGTGTCACCTTTAGTGACACCTAGATATTACTCAATAATAAGAGGTAGCAATGCTGAATTGAGATTTCTCATTTTCATCAAGCCATGTCAACACCTTAACAGCTTTATTTACTAACGAGTGGTTGGAGTAATGGACTGGAAGGCTAGATACCTGGTGTCCAGTCTTGGCTCTGTTGGTAACCACGGAACTTTGGAGAAGTCTTAATCTCTTAGAGTTTTAATTATTACTTTAGGTGATCTCTAAGGTTCCAGTTTTAAAATTCAAATATAGCCAGAGGATTCTTGAGAACATGGTCTATGTCCGAATGATCAAGAGATAATTGAGATGTAGAACCAATATCTGACTTTAAAGCATTATTATCAATTTTAGGTATGTGGCATTGCTTTTCTTTTCTTTTTTTTTAACAGAAATTTAAAACTGCCTACTGTAAAAAATAGACTCGAATACAGGACTACAATCCCCATAAGCCTTTGTTCCACTTCCCCAAGATGCTTTGTAATCTCACGGGAATTCTGAAGTGGGCCGAGATCGAGGAAGGATTTAAGCTGGTGGCAAAGGTTTTTGGGTCTCTCTCGCTTCTTTTGGACTTCCGCTTTGGGGCAGGCGTGGCTTTTTTTCATAATGTAGGTGAGGTTGTGTCTAGGCCACTCTATGGCCTGGGCACGTGTTTCTTATCCTGTATTTTCTTTAATCCTTAATCTTCAATAAACCTCTAAAAAAATAATACTCCTTGCAGAAAGAAACTAATTTCTACCTGCCTCAGTCTCCCCATATTCCTAAATTTTAATCTTTACACTACTACTAATCCAGTCTTCCCAATTTATTAAGACTATGCTTTCATATAAGAAATAGACTTTATAGATGCTCAAACATTTTTAAAATAATTTTTTTCTTTATATTTAATTTCGAAATCTGATAGGGTCACATATTATAACTTCAAATGTTAAGAATTATATCAGATATGGCTGAGATGAGCCACAAGGAGGATTACTCCTCGCTCACTTTTAATTTAAAAAATACTCAATCAACACAAGTAGATTTTCAAGAAACAAATACTTTGTTATTAAACAAATGTTGTATTTGAATTTGCCTTTATGTGAACAAAATTATTGTTGGACTTATGGCTATTGCTGAATAAGTACTCACAGATCATTCATCTTCTCTTATTGGAGAAGTGAATTCATTTAACTGATGAAAGCTAGATCAAACATTAGATTGTACTGAGGTACTAGCTTTAACAAGGGTTTTTTATAACACTGTGTTAAGTAAGGACAGTTATATTCTGCAACTAATTTACAACCACATATAACTTGGGTCAGTGCAAAAAAGAAGTAATCTGTTTTGTGGACTGTAGATTATTCAATATTGGGAGAGGGGGGAAGCGTTTTTCTGTGGTGAGGAAATAAGATTGCAGTATTCTGCAGTTGAAGAGCCATTATGTGGATGTGTGTGAGCATACATAATATGTGAGTTCAAGTTCAGTCGGAAAATCATTAACCTTTTATCACATTCTGACAGTAACTGAAGATAGGATGGAGGGAAGGAAGGAGGGGGAGAAAGAGATAAAGACAGACACAAAGATAGACTGAGATGGGGGGGGGGGGAGAGAGAGAGAGAGAGAGAAAGAGAGAGAGAGAGAGAGAGAGAGAGAGAGAGAGAGAGAGAGAGAGAGAGAGAGAAGACAGACACAAAGACAGAGACACAAAGCTAGAGAAAGAGAGTGAGAGAGAAAGAAAAAGAGAGAAGACAGACACAAAGACAAAGACACAAAGATAGAGAAAGAGTGAGAGAGTGAGAAAGAGAGAGGGAGAGAGAGAGAGAGAAAGAAAGAGAGAGAGAGAGAGAAGACAGACACAAAGACAGAGACACAAAGATAGAGAAAGAGTGAGAGAGAAAGAAAAAGAGAGAAGACAGACACAAAGATAGAGAGAGAAAGAGAGTGAGAAAGAGAGAGGGAGAGAGAGAGAGAGAGAAAGAAAGAGAGAGAGAGAGAGAGAGAGAGAGAGAGAGAGAGAGAGAGAGAGAGAGAGAGAGAGAGAGAGAGAGAGAGAGCTCATTTCCTAGCTCTCAAGTTTTCTGAACATCTGAGTCAAAATCCTAATTCTGTAGAGGTACCTCTAAGTAAACTTACAGAAAATTATTCAAATATTAGGGGGGGGGGGAGAAAGAATGACCCAAACATATACTAATCAATGTAGCAAAACCTTTGAAGATGCTCATATGCATCACCAGCAATTTGTTTATGCTTTTGTATCCATGTTCACCTTCCTCCTATATTTCCCTAAAGCCAAAACTGTTTCTGTGTCCATCTTTGTATCTCCCACATCTAATAGTGTGTTCTGTGCATAATACAGTGGGATCTTGGTCTTGTAGACTCTGGAGTTGAGAGGGATCTCAAGGGTCACAACCCCAATTCATAGCTACACGGATAGGTCTTCAACATCACAGACATCATTAAAGGAAGGATGAGAGAACAATTAAATCTTGACGCAGCCCATTTCATTTCTGGATAACGCTAATATATACAAAAATTTACCTTAATTTCAGTCTGCCTTTCTGCACCTCTGACCCATTATTCCAACTTCTGCCCTTTGGTTTTAAGCAAAACACAATTCTCTTCCAAAGATGAACTCTTTGTATATGTGAAAATAGCTTCTGTGTCTCTTCTAAGATTTTCATTTTCCAGACTAAATACTTGCACATCTTTTGACAAATTCCGGCAAACCACGGTGCCTCTCCCTATCTTGGTCATCTTTCTAAGTGCATTTCAGCCTTGAATGTCTTTGCTAAAATATAACCAGTAATGAACACAACACTCCAGATGTAGTATGGCCATAATGCATCGTAGGTATGGGGGACACACAAATGCAGTCTGGTGTTGGAATTTTGAATATGAGAAATAGCTTGTAGCCCAGTTCAATATGTATTTCACAAAGGGGAGTAACATCAAGTAGTGAAATATATTGGGAAATGTAGGTGGTGCAAATACAAAAGAGTAATAAATGTATTTTAAATGTATTTTTAGAATGTAAGATATTTTTAACAAAAGCTGTAAAGTTAAAGTGGAGCTAAGACAAGTATGGTATAGAGGAAAGAGATCTGGATTTGAACTCAAAACTTCTGGATTAAAAAAGTGGCTGTCATTTATTGCCTACCTATATGCCCTTTGATAAATGACAATCTAGGTGGTGTCATTTCCTCCATAAAATGAGAGTACTAGTGTAGATACCTTGTACGGTTCCTCTCAGATCTAATTCTATGACTATTTTATTTATCCCTTCATTTAAACTAGTATTTTAAAATGTTAAACATCAGCCCAGTGGAATTGCTTGTCTGCTCTGTGAGTGGGGAGGGAAGAGGAGAGGAAAAGAAAATGAATCTTGTAAACATGGAAAAAAATATGTAAAAATTTTAAAAAATAAATTAAAAATAAATAAAAATGTTAAACATAACAGAAACAGTGGTGGATAGTAGGGTACTCCATTACATACCACAAATTATTTCAATTCCTTCCACTGGCCAAACTTTGGGTCTAGTTCTGCAAACATTTGTGAATTACTTAATTATACAGTCATCTTCTGACTACCTCTCTCTCTATTTTGTCTACAAATATAGCATAAGATACTGTGAAGAATGCTTTGTTGAAATGCAGGTCTTTAGCCTTCCCATTTAAACACCAACCTAGTAACCCTGCCAAAAATGGAAATGAGATTACTATGGCATAACTTGTCCCAGATAAAGTTATGCTATTAACGATCACAGTCACATTTTCTCAATGCTCATAAATCACCCTTTTAATAATACAAGAATTCTGCCAGGAATTTGAAGTCAAGCTGACAGGGCTATAGCTTGAAATCTGACATCCAAAATCTATAGGGAATGGGCATGTATTTCCAAGATTATGATGCACTTCCAAAAGACAAGTGAACAAATAGCAAAATAATTTTCTAAAGAAGAAATATAAAATATCAACAACCATATGAAAAATGCAGTAAACACTAATAATAAAAAAAGCAAATTAAAACAATGTTTAAGTTAATATTTCAAATTCATTAAATGGTCACAGGTGGAAAAAGAGGATAAGTTTACTATCTTGGAGGAGTTCTGGGAAGCTAGGTACATGAATATGCCACAAGAGGAACTATAAATTGGTCCTACTATTCTGGAAAATAATTTTCAATTATGCAAGAAAAGTCAAATTATTCATACCCTTTGAACCATCCGTCCTATTGGACATATAACCCAATAAAAGCAATGAAAGAAAAGTCCAACATCTGCTAAAATATGTCTTCATAACATCACTTTCCCTAGTACAAAATATTACAAGGAAAATATATGCCTATTGGTTGGGGAACAGCTGTACAAACTATGACATATGAATGTTATTGTAACTACACTCAGCCAGGCCAATCTAATAATTTAGTCTTCAGATTAGAATGCAATGATGCAGCTACCAGCCATAAAATATAATTTTTTTTAAAAAGACAACTTTATTTATGTTAAAGAGAATATATTTCCTAAAGTCAAGAGGAACATTAATTCAGATAAGACATGATTCCCCTCTGCCTTAACATTCACCACAGCAATATGAAGACACTCAGTCAGAAAGGCATCCTCCCTCCAGGGCTATGGGAATTCTGCTAAAACCTTTGATAGAAACTCCCCAAAGACAAGGCTTTTGATGACTTAGGCAGCAAAGAAGCCAAATGATCTCCCTGCCCCATTAAAAGACCAGCTCCACCTATAAAAAATAAGTACTCTTCTGACCACAATACCAGAAGGGAAAATGATCATGGGAATTAAGAGAAACATGAGAAGACCTGAATTAAGAAGGAGAGAAAGTAGTTCCAGGAGAACAAAATACAAAATGGCTATGAAATGTAAGCCAAGACAGCACTACAAGAGAACAATTCAAGTGAAATGCAATGATCAATGTTTTTTTCCAGATGACTTACATAAAACTATACTATCTTACTTCTTTAGTAAGAAAGAATAAGCTATAAACACAGGATGTTACATGGTTTGTCAATCACCATTCCTACATAATAGGGTTGTTTTTGCTAAACCGTGCTGCTTTTTTATTTTAAAAAGAGAATATACAATTTAGGAGGGGTTCATCATTTTATCTGATAAAGTGGCATCACTTAGAAGTTAGGAAGAGAGGAGTTCAAAACCTGTATCAGACATTTGCTAATTGTGTGACCTTTAATTCCCCAGAGACTCAACTTCCTCTTCTGGAAAATGAAGATAATAATAGCACTCACAATCTCATAGGATTCTTCTAATGATAAAATGAAATATGTGAAGCATTCTGTACAACATTAATATACTAGAAAGATAATAGATATCATTGTTTTCCTCCCATTAAAGATCACTTTTTGGGGGTAGATAAAACAAAAGAATTGGATAGCTCTGCTTTTTGCTTTGTCTGTTTCACTTATGTCCAATTCACCGCTCTAAGGCTTCTCTGGATCTCCATACCTTTGAAATAAGCAAACAAATAACCTGTTGTCTTTAGTTTTTATCTCTAACCACCAATTATTTTCTGTTTTAGCACTCAAAAAAATTCTTATAAAATGAGGTCACTCTTGTGAATTTAACTTCGGTTCTCGACTCCCTCCCATCTTCTTTCTGTGTCTTTTGAGAATTTGTTGTTGTTGAGCCATGGGTGGTGATACATGCCAATAATCCCTGGTGGATTACTTGACCTGGGAGGTTCTGAACGCAAAAAGGCCAAAGGTGATTTAAAAAGTCCAAATTAAGTCTGGTACCAATATGATGATCCCTTTAGAGTAGGTCATACGGACGCCTAAGGAGGGATGAACTAGATCAGGCCAGCAATGGAACAAGGGGAAACTTCCACGTTAATTGGTAGTGAGGTCAGGGTTAGGATAGACTTGCAACAGGGGTAAAATAGAGACTCAAGTTTTAAAAAGGCAAAAATGAAAAAATCCAAAGTAACCGAGATAATTATCCCTATGCTGTTCTCTGTGATACTCAGAGGAGTTAATTAGAATAAAATATAATTTTCCTAAGGAAACCACAGGCTAAGAATGGGACCTGCAACATTATTGGCACAGACACAATAAGACCAGTTAACTTCATTCAGTGGCAGGAATGACTATTTGCTGAAAGTATTATAAAGAGGATTCCTGTTCAGTTATAGTTTGAAATCGATGGCCTTTAAAGGCCCTCCAAGTGTGGAGATTTTGCACGTAAGATACCAGAAAGGAATGAGGTTAGATTTTAGGAGTTTTCTAATAATAGAAATAGAATATTATATCTATTAAAGACTAGACTATTAAGGGAAGTAGATGTCATTGTACAGGGAGTAAGTTAGTTTAAAATTATGGGAAGAACAGGGTCCTCCCCTTTAGGGAATAAAATATGACAAACAGAACCACTGACTTATCAGGGCAAAGATCAGAATTACCAAAAAATAAGAATAAAAAATAATGATGAAGAGATGACATACCACTGAAACAACTTGATCTTGTACTACTTACATAATTAGGAACAAGAAATGGTAAACATAGAAAAACTAAAGATAGAGAATATGATAACTTCATAAATAGTTTAACTGTGCACTGTAAAGAATTGTCACCGTAACAAAAGTAAGAGATCAGAAAGTACCTAATTCAGACTATTTGTTACACAGGGAATTTTAAGATGAACTAGAAGGAAAATAGATAGAAGGAAAAAGGGAAAGATCTATAATATTTATAGATAGTAATATATACTTTAACAAACTGATTTTACAGCAAGTATTAGAAATGCTAATATCACATCTGGATCCTAAAAATCAAAGTTTTGGATATACTTATAAGGAAGAAATGGTAACAAAGATAGCAAAAGAAACCAGATTGGCAGGGGCAGGTAAGGAGTTCTGTAGATTGAGAGCCACACCTGGAGATGGAAAGTCCTGGGCTCAAATTTGGCCTCAAGACACTTCCTACCTTGTAACATTGGGCAAGTCATTGAACCCCCACTGCCTAGCCCTTATCACACTTCTGTGGAAGGAAAGAAAGAAGGGAGGGAAGGAGGGAAGGAGGGAGGGAGGGAGGGAGGGAGGGAGGGAGGGAGGAAGAAATGGGAGGGAGAGAGAGAGGGAGGGAGGGAGGGAGAGGGGGAGAGACAGAGAGGGAGGGAAGGGAAGGGAAACCAGATTGGCCCAAGTACATATTAATCTGCTCTGGAGAAGACATTTTTAAGAGCATTCATTAACAAACTGCTTTGTGAGATAGATATATGAAGAAAGAGGAGATCAAGGTTTGAAAAAAAAATCCTGGCTCTTATTACTACTAAACAAGGGGACTAAGAAAATATCAACTTCCAGCCTCTATTATACTTTTACACAAGTCATCAATTTTTCTCATCCTTGATGAGGATATTAGTAGAGAAGATAGTCAGGCTTTCTTGAAGCAATATTTAACAATGTGCCATATCTTTTTCATTTCATATTTAATTGAAGAATGTTGAGAATATACGATTTCACTGGGGTTCTTATTTGATAACTATGAAAAAGCAATTGACTCAATAATGTAAGACAGCTCAAAATAGCTTTTCCAACAAGGTATCTTCTGAAAGTTTCTATCTAAAACATATATATGTAGTCCTTTTTGTAGTAACAAAGAATAGGAAGCAAAGTCGATGCCCAGTGACTGGGGAATGGCTTGATAAATTGTAAGCCTTGAGGGAAGGTTTTGCTTTTTGCCTCATTTTGTTTCCCCCCACTCCAATGCCTAGCACAATTGTCTAACATACGATGGGTTTATAAATGTTTACTGAATTAAATATTACTGTGCTGTAATAAATGATGAATGAAAATACAGAAGTATTAGAAGACAGAAATGACTGATGTAGAGTGAAGTAAGCAGACTTAGGAAGAAACAATGAACACAATGTAAACTGAAAGACCAAATCACAAAACAATTAAAAGCAGGCATGATGATGATAGAAAACCTCTATTTTCATTTTTTTTAATGCATGAGTTGGTTTTACTCTTGTTCTGTCTTCAAAAATATTATTTGACATTTTGCATGATTTCATGCATAATTGATAGCATATGTCTTGCCTTTTCAATGGGTGGGTCAGGGCTAGGAGGGAGAGGATTTGGAACTCAAAAGTTTTTTTAATAAAATAATTATTTTTATATTAGATGAATTAGCTATCTCTGGTAAAGGGGAAGTGGAAGGATATTGGGAGAAATTCTAGTGACATAAAAATAATCAATGAAAAATTTTCTTAAAAGACATTACAGATACAACTCTAATGATCATCTGTTCATAAGCATTTATGCCTTAGGCAAGGCATAAAACAAGGAGGACTGCAAAAGTTGTTTGCCACTGTGATAGAGGAGAGTCAGGAAAGAATACAGATTGAAAATGGTTTCCCTGTGGATAGTGAGCTCCTCCAAGTGCTCCTGTTTGTGGATGACATCATGCTGCTTACAGCAAAGCCCTGGATCATTACAGAGCCTCCTAAAAGACATCTATATAACCACTCAAAAGAGTTTGGCCCGACTAGCCACACATTTAAAACAAAGTAGACAAAGGATATCTATTACTCAAATTATGACTTGCATTTGGATGGATGAGATAAGCCCAGGAAAGGAAGAGAGCAGAATGGATTGCCACTGGAAATGGCAAAGCTCCTTTAATAACCCCAACCTCCCCCTGGAAACAAAGGCTCATTCTTTTAAATGAACATTGTACCAGCATTACTATAATGCAACAATTTCCAAAGTATTAAAAATAAATATACCATAGAAAACAATGAACACAGGTACACACAAAATCTGCAACAAAGTAAGTTCTTAAAAAATTGCTTGTCGATTGACTGGTGGGTGTGTGCAGGCTGCAACATATAATCCATACGGAACTTCAAAGGGAAAAAAAGGAATAAAGGTCATAATGGAGAGCCAGACTCCTTGGGCTAGACTGGTAAGAGATTCTAAAGAAAGTTGATGCTGTATCTGAGCTCCAGTGGCCACACAGAAGGGACTTTCTGCCATGTTTTTAGATCCTACTAGAGGAGAAAGATAGGAACAAGGTGGAAACAAATGATTGTGTCAACCAAAGAACAAAAGGATAGAAAATGGACAAGAAACAAAGGGCGAACTGCCACAGAAACAATGTAGAGCTAGCAGTTGGTAAAAATAATCCTAGTCTGTAGTTTCTTCCTTTTTCTGTTTTCCCAGAACACAGAGGTGACTCTGGCTATGAGTTACCCATTTCAGCCATACTCTGTTTAAATGTTTATTTACATTTCTTTATTATCAGATGCTGCTAGTAAATTACATGGCTAATAACTGTGACTTTTATCTAACCCTATAAATTCATTTTTTGAGGTTGAGGGGTGGGAACTAGTTCACAAGCCTAGTTCTCTCCAATTTACTCTAGGATAAGGGTTATGTTTTTATAAATATGGTCATTTCTAAGATTATTCCAGAACATACTCAATCACACTGTTATCACTTCCTTAAGACAATTCATAAGGAAATAAGCCAGTCACAGACTGAGTGGTGGAAGGCTGATGTGTTTGTGCCAGTGTGCCTCGTTTATAGCCTGGCATCATACATATACCCAACACTATAGGTCTTTAAACCAAAAATAAGATTCTGTGCTTCTTCTCAAGAGAGGAATGTGTGATGTGTGCAATCCAGACATGCGTGAAATTTGAATCCCAAATATTTACTGACAGGTAGAAAGAAATCAAATAAACTCAGTTTAAAGGAACAAATGTTTTTAATTGGCATAGAAACATAAATAAGAGGAATGAATACATTTGGTAATAGTTCCTTCCTTTTTCTGGCTATAAGCCCAAATCAAGTCTTGAATGCTAGCTTATAACTAATATTTTGACAAAAATAAACCGGGATATTTATCAAATTAATGATTAGTCATCAGAAGAAATAGATTAGTTAAAGGGCATGCAGGCATGTGGAACCTTCAAATGACCCACACGGAGTGAAATCCAAACATGAGAGCTAGAAATGTGAAACAGACCATGCCCCAAAAAGCTGAGATTTCACCACTCATGTCCAACCTAAAGAACAAAAGATAGATCAATCAACTGTTTGAGAATGACATTTACTAAGTACTTGCTTTAGTCTGAGGAATGGACACAGGAATATCTGCAAGATTAATTCTGTAAAAGCTGCATTAAGATGAATAAAGACAACACAAAAAGGGGAAGTGCTAGATCAGGCTTGGAGACAGGACTTCCTAGATTTAAATTTGACCTCAGATACTTCCTAGCTGTGTGACCCTGGTCAGGTCACTTCATCCCAACTGCCTAGCCCTTACCATTCTTTCTGCCTTAGAAGCAATATTCAATACCAGAAGGTAAGGGTTTAAAAAGTAAATTATGCTTAAAAAGACCTGGAAAGGGGGTGAGAGGTGAGAATGGGAGTGTTACACATGCAGCGACAGGACATGAATAGACAAGAAAATACTATGAGTACTAGATCAGGCAAGATAAGACAAAAACTTGTCTACAAGAGCTGAGCCAACTCCCAGCGAGTGGCGATAAGGAGGTAGAAGTGATGGTCAGAGCAGACATCCTGGCAAAGTAGGGGCCAGGAAATCTTTATAGGCAGATTTTATATTGTCTAAAGTTTAGCCAATTAAAGCTAGCTAGGAAGCTGCAGCCCAGAACAATGATAAACTCATTTTTATGTGGGTTAGGATTTTTCTGTCAACTCTCTTAAACTTCTGAAACTTTCTGCTTTGAGTCTTTTGTCATTCTAGGGAGATAGTCTCTTTCTCAATGGAAGTTTACCCAAATTATCTAAAGTTATCAGGGGCAGCTTCAACAGTCCTGGGTATGTAGTAGGTCAACAAAGACTTGTTTAATTGATTGCTGGGTGACCCAATTAACTAAGCATTTACAGGCCTGTCTCCAGCGTGCCCAGATGAGCTCAACAGTCATTTTCCAGCTCATATGCTGCTCCTCAGGCATGTTCGGATTTGTGATAGAAAAAACACAGGATAGAAGTCAGAGGACCTGGGGTCAAAACCTAGTTCTAATGGCTTATTGCCTATGTGACCGAGAAAGTCATTTAAACTCTCAGAATCTCTGTGTTCTCTTCTGCAAAATACAGCTTTGGATCGGGTTCTTGAACATCCTATATAGGTTTTTGTTTTGTTTTCTTTTTCCATCAACACACCTGGTTAAACACAATCTTCCCCATTTTTTTTTTGTTGGGGGATGGGGATGCTGAGACTAAGTACAGATTATGATGTTTCTAGAAACCAAGAACAGAGAAAATCCTAGCTTGTACTTCCAGCCCCTTCTTTGAGCAGGGAGAGGAAAAGGGCTATGCTCACAGAATCTAAAGGCTAAATTCTGTTTTCTACTCAAAATAGTCATGGATCTCTAGAATGAGAGGTGTCTTGATTTTACTTGTTTTTGTCTAATTTATGAAGACAGACAGCAGAAGGGACTTCTAGAACAGTTGAGAAGAAGCACATCAAAATACGAGCCTAATTTTTAAAAATATTAATCTAATTTTTCATGTTGAGTGAATCGAAACAAAATGTGTGTATGCCTGTAATTTATAATACTTTTAGCATAACTCAAAAAGTCTGTATTGAGAAAAGTGGATTGAAATATGAGATTACTTGTTTGCAAGTTGCCAAAGAAACCAGATTAATTTTTTATCCACAATGAACCTGAGTGAAACATTTACTTGACCAAGTTGCAGACATGGTATTTCTCTTCAAACTAAAAGTCCAAGTTATAGGGTTCTTGCTCCAGGTTTATCATTTACAAGTTGTGAGACTTTAAAGTGTTTTCTTTCTTCATAATGTGCAGAAATTATCCTTTTAACAATACCTTGTAGAATTTCGAAGTAGGCAGTTATAAGTATCATTCCCACTTTACAGGTAAGAAAACTGAGTCTGAGAAGCTAAATGATTTTGCCACAGTTCTACAGTAAGTGTCAGAACTAACAAATATGAACACAAGTCCTCTGACTAAATACAGTGATCTTTCAGCAATCCACACTGTCTGTCTTATGAGTCTCATATAATAATACACAGAAAGAAATTTTACAATGGAATAAAATTTGAGCATTTTTGGTCTTTTAAACTGTTTCTCATATAATCTCTCATAAAAACCACTTGGAATTCTCCACTTTCTTATCTGTTATGCCTTTTTCTCAAAAGTCCAATTTAGAAAATTTTAAATCACTATATTTCCCATTTTAAAAAATTCCCAAATTAGATGCAGTAAAATTTTTTAATTCTTATTTCATACTATCTTCAAAACAAAAAGGATCTTTAATTGAACATAATATTAGACATTGGGGAATTTTTTGTAAGCAGTAACATAGGGCATAATTATTGAATTGTGCAAAATCATCTTTAAAATCAGAAAATACGCTATATTGTTCCTATTACGCCCAGGTTATTTCACACTTACCATATGTAACTAGTATCACCAAGGGAGGAAGTTCTAAGTTTAAACTACCATTCATGCCTCGGGATACCCTTCCCATGCCCTGTCATCCCCTCAAAAAAAAAAAAAAGCAGATGTTTTATGTTTGTTTCCTTGCAAAAAAGAATTACACCAGTCTTGAAAGATGTCTTAACATCATCAAAGAACTAGACTGTCAGTACAATTTCTGTCAGGGTAAACTCTGCAAGGCTTCATGAAAAAGCCTTTTGATGGGGAGCACCAACCACCCGAGGGCAAAAACAATGCTTTGCTAAGTGCTTCTCTTCCTGTTCTGCCCACATACTACGCTGACTCTATCTTGGGTTGAAATTTTTAGAGGTCGTCATTGGTTTAACCCCCTGTCATCCCGTGCCTCCAGGGCCCCCTCCCCCCAGCCCTGTGATTCACAGAGTTAAAGTTTTACAGTTTATCTACAATTTATTCCAGGAGACCAAGTCGCAGCGGGTCTATAAATCCAAGCGCACTTGCCCCAACACCCTCATCTCTTAATAGTCATTCCTCTAGTTCGGTCATGTGTAAAAAGTCTGTTTAGGGTAATATGTAACTAAGCAGGTTTCTAAGACAAACCCCTCACATGGATGTATACAAGCTATAAAATCTGTATTTTGAAAGAAATGCTACCATTTTTCAGACCGGTGCTACATGGAAAATTGCCTCCTGAGGGAATGACAATATATAAAAGCACACGGAGGGAGGCAGTGAGCGGCGTTTGTGAAGGGAGTATCCACTCCTGAGAAAATAACACATCATTCTCGCTGGCTGAAGAGAAAGATTTACTGACGTTTTATTAATGATCAGAAAATCTGCTCCGAGATCATTTTTAAACTGCTGGTAAAAACCTAGAATACTCACCAAGTTAACCTTTGTTAAACTCGGACCCTATATTCTTTTTTTTCTCCTAATTCTTTAAAGTTCTAAACGAAATACCAAGTAAATTATTTCCTGATACTTAAAGAAACAGAGAAACAGGACCCTACGGGAAATTGTCCATCTCTATTATATGCTGCTTGGTTTTAAAATATAATATTTTGGCTCCCCTCCCCCAATTACATGAAAAAACAATGTGTGAACCTTCATTTTTTTTAGTCTGATTCTCACACTCTCCTTTCCCTCACCCTCCCTGATAGCAAATAATCAGCTATATTAAACATCGTTCCATATTAGTTATTTTGTGAAAGAGAACTCAAACAAACAAAAGTGAAGAAATAAAGTGCAATCTAGTATGTCTGCATTCAGACGCCATCAGTTCTGGAAGCAGATGGCATTTGTCATCACGAGTCCTTGAGGATTGTCTTGGATCGCAATGTTGCTAAGAATAGCAAAGTCATTCATAAATGTTTATCCTATAACACTGCTATAGAATATTCTCCTGGTTCTGCTCATTTCGCCATGCATCAGTTCATGCGCGTCTTTCTGTGCTTTTCTTAAGTCATCCTCATTTCTCGTAGCACAGTAGTAATCTATTATAATCCTATTTCCAACGTATTCAGCCATTCCCCAATAGAGGGACATCCCTTTAGTTTCCTATCCTTGGCCATCAAAAAAGAGCTGCTATAAATATTGTTGTACAAAGAAATTCTCTCCTTTTACAGAACCCCTTTGAGCTACAGAGATATGGACATGGACCAAGGGGCACCGTTGGAAAGCCTTTGCAGCAAATCCCTCTCCAGGATGGTTGGACGAGTTCACAACTCGACCAGCAGAGCACGTGGGTCTCAATTTTCCCACATCCCCGCTGCTACTTGTCATCTTCCTTTTCTGTCATATTAGCCAAACACACAGGTGTGAGGTGGTCCCCTCCCCGTTGGTTTAATTTGCATTTCTTTCATCAAGAGCCGTTTCCATGTGGTTGTATATAACTTTGGTTTCTTCATCTGAAAACTGCCCATTTCATACCCTTTGACCATTCATCAATTGGGGAATGATGTGTATTCTTATAAATTTGACTCGGCTCTCAGTTTGGTTTTCTTTAAAATATATAGTAATTCATTAGGGAACTTTCAAAGCTTTCCTGCTTGTTTGTGATTCTTTCTGGCCTTTCTTCTGTTTGTTTGGTTTTTTTTGTTCTGTGATTAAAAAAATATATGTTTTGATGATTTTACCTTTTCTTTTATGTCTACGCTATCCCCTTTTCACTCTTTTTCTTTCCTATTCCAATTCCACATGAAAGAAAAAAGAAAAAACAGAACCCTTGTAGCATATATGCATGCTCAAGCAAAGAAATCCCCACATTGGCTGTGTCCAAAAAATCGTGAGTCTGGGATCACTGCTCTCTCAGGAAGCCACCAGCCTGCTTTATCTTCTGACCTTGCATCCTCAATGCCCAATTACTTAGCGACATCTTTATATCGTTAATCTTCACATCCTGATTAACGTTGTGCCTTAACTGTTGCTTTTCCCATTGAAAACTATAGCTGAGTTGGCATTGTAATAGCTGACTACTCTAGAAACCATATAGAAGACAATGAATAGATGCAGAAGCATTTATGATGCACTTATTCTGTACCTCCGAGAAGAATCAAAGAAATATGGCTTTAGGTAGGTTGCAGGTTGCAGTGACCAACACTAGGTCTGAGGGTTGTTCATCATGAGCAGAAGGTGAATTTCGTTAGTCACGGAGACTCACGAAATGATGGAAACCTTTGCTGACACGTTCCCCTACGGCATTGCCAATGACAAAGCATGCTAAGAATGAAAACGGTTTAGACCCTCCGTAGGTATTACCGGGCACTTCAACAGGAAATGTTTGATCAGTAGCCAATTAGTCATATTGATACACACTGACCATCTTGTTAAAATACCCTGAGAAGTCCTTTTAGTTTTCTTTGCTGAATTTTTGTTTCTTTCATTGTTTCTGTTATAAGTGATAGCTTAGTGGGGAGAGGAAGGAGAGAGATCTATTTGGGAATAAAAGTGATATAAAACCAAAATGCAGCAATGAAAATCTTTTTAAAGTGGATGACAAATACCTACTTCCAGACTAAGCGATGCAGTTTGGGGGGACAGATGACAGAGCTGGCCTACCAACACATAGATCTTATGCATACCTTTATATGAACAGTGAGCTATGCTCAGAATTGAATAGGAAGAAGATTAAGGGTTGACGTGCATTTGGGAATAGTGCAGCACTAACTTTTCTCTGAAATAAAGCATCATCTTTTAAAGATTAATATTTTTGAGTGATACTACATAATTAAGTATTAAAACTTTTATATTTATATAAAATTTTATATATTTATATGTATATATTTATGTATATATAAATAACATATTTATATATAATATAAAATATTATATATTTATATTTTATATACAAAATATATTTTATATATTTTATTATGTGTATATTTATATATTCATTTTTATTTATTTAGATAGCATAGAATATATAATTCATTACATATATTATCTATATAATTATATTTTTAGAAACAAAAATTGGAAGGAAGGTAACAAGCATTCATTATGTACCTACTAAGTGTCAGGAACTGTGTTAAGAGTTTGTAAAAATATTATTTCATTTGATCCTCATATAATCCTACCGGTCGCTGCTATGACCATCTCCATTTCACATTTGAGGAAACTGAGTCAGACAACAGAGAAATGACTTGCCTAGGATAATATAGCTGATAAGCATTTTGGACCACATTTAAATTCTGGTCTTTGAGTCCAGCCCAGCTCTCCATCCACTGTGCCACCCAAAAGGCAATGGAGAGGCAATGGGTATTGGGAATAAAGGTACTGCAGCATATGATCAATGAAGAGTTGTGCATAAAAGTTATGTAAAAGGTAACCTATTTACAAAAACGTTCCCTTGGATGAAGGAGACAACAAGAGTAATCAGTGAGAGATTACAGGAGGTCAAAGGCTCAGAGTCTTTCTTCACTCTTAGGCTCCTGCAGTGTAACTAAATATGCCGATGTAGGAATTATAGGAACACACAGAAAAGAGTCCCACAAAATAATAAAGTATGGATAATCTGCAATTTCATAGATCAGTCAATCAGCTAGTGTTAATTAACTGCTTACTATGTGTCAGGATATGTAGATCACATATCCACTGATGTTTTAAACTCCTCTGAAAAATGGAAACTGAATATCAAGTTTTTAGGAGAAATGATGACATAATCGACTATAGAAGAAATCACATTATTATCATGACACATTTTTCATATTGCTCATATTGATAAAATAGCACCTTTTTGGATACTGTGCTCAAAATTCTAGTGTTGCTATGAGGAAAAAAAATATTTGTTAATCCAGAAAAGAAACAATTAATTAATTAATTAAAAGTATATTAACTTAATAAATTGCATTTTTCTTCTCCTTTATCCTGGAGGATATGTTTTATACAACTTCTTGTGCCTCTATCATTATAGATATTTCATAGTCAGCTTACACCCACTAAGTATCTCTCCACTGTCCTCTGATCACCCACACAATTTTGATTCTTTAGCAATTATGGTGTTCTTCTGGGATTCACATTATATAGATGTTATCACCAAAGTTTCTTACTAAAAAACAACCAAAAAATGTTTTAAATTTTAAAAATTAACTTTGAAAGGGAGACTTACAGGTAGGGTTGGGTAAGAGTATATTCAGAAATAAACATAACGTAAATGCAAAAGGTTCCAATAAAATGTTTTAATGGGTTTGGGGTCATAGATAATTTGGGGGTTCTTCTATCCACCAATGACTATCTAGCCTGCTTTTTTTATCCTCTTAAATTCAGATAGTATCCAGAAAATATGTAATTGGAAAAGGAGTCAGATCATTTATATAGTAGAACTGATGGACAAGCCAGGGGTAGCACTGGTCTTCACATACCATTAAATGCCTAGAGGAAGGTCTCCAGCATACTGAGTGCATCTTTGTAGGATGTATAGGCAAGATTAGACAAAAGTAGCACAGCAGATGCTGCTGGAGGAACTTCCCATGTTGATACATTAAGTATCAAAATTACTGTGGCCAACTTTTTGTGACCCCAGTTAGGTTTTTCATGGCAGAAATACTGTAGTGGTTTGCCATTTCCTTTTCCAGCTCATTTCACAGATGAGGAAACTGAGGCAAACAGGAATACCTGACTGGCTCGGGGCCACCCAGCCAGGAAGGGTTTGAATTTAGTTGGAGTCTACTAAAGACGAGTCTTCTTGACTTCAGGCTTTGTTCTTTATCTGCTCCACCATCCAGCTATGCTAAATATAAAAATATTCTTACCTATATGGAACATATAATAAATATATTAGCTAACATTATCCTTGAGTTCTAGTTTTCTCTAATAATTATTTTACTTTCCTTTAAGCAGTTTTTAAAGATATTATTTAGATGAGAAAGAATGGTGTCATATGAATTAAGACCATTTTAATATCAACTAACCAACTGGGCTTGATTTTAAAATGTGTCCCGTTCCCAATCTCCTGAGTCATCGAACACCAAATATTTTAAAATGTTAACATTAAACGTTAACACGCCTACTTAAAAACACTGAGAATGTAAATGAATAACTTCAGCTATGATAGTTTAATAAAGAAACAAAACAAAAATTATTCCAAAGTACGACTCTGGAAGGCCCCACTGAAACATGGAAAGGCTTTACGCTCTTGAAGGTTATCGTTATTCCAGTTGAATGTAAATTTTGAAAACTCTCACGCCATGCTGCAGAGCTTGCAATACAGATTATTTCTCTGTTGTCTGAGGATCATCCAACTGAGAGATCATGAATTTGGTGTGACAATAATTCCTTTTTTTTTGTCCTCATTCATTTAGAAAACTGACAGTGTAGAAGAGCAGAAATTTGAGTAGGGAAGGAAGTGAAATGCCAGCACCAACCAAACTGCTGATTCTCATGGCACAAGTGTCTAAATTCGTGGATTATGGATGAAAAAAAATATTTACTGTGTTGGGTCTATCATAGTCCATAAATTTACTAATCAATAACAACATGCCAGGTTTCTCTTCTAACCTTTATAAAAGTGGAGATTTGAACCCCAGAAGTCCTTGGTACTTCCCAGAATTCCCTATAATCTCACCTGAGCCTCCACCTGGACAAGATCACAATTTATTATTTAAAGGGCTCTCTGCCTCTCAAGAGCCTCTTCCTCTACTCAGAGATTGCAACAAGATGTAAGTGAATTGTTCAGCCCTAGGCACGCGCTTTTCTTATTTCTTTGATTTCTACTAATCGTTAATAAACTTCATGAAATATAATACTTTTATTACTAAAGACTAAATTTAATCTTTACAAACCCAAAGTAGCAGGATGTGTGTGTATGTAGATAAGCATGCACATACATGTCTGTACATAGTGTATAAGAATGTCAGGGTGTTTCACACACACAAATAGACGAGTTTTTCCTTCTGGTAGTAACTAGCTCCACCTGGCAAGCAGAGCAAACGAGAAGTTCTTCCAGGAACAAATCCACATGCACTCTGACTACAAAAACTGAAACCATCTTACATCGATAATTATAAATAAAAGGACTGAGGATTTGCACCTAATTTATATTTCACAGACACCAGATATCATAACTGAGCTTGAACAATAGATGAATAAGCCGCATTTAAGAGATTATTAACAGGGAGGGCATCTCTATAAATCAAACTAAGTACTAGCTATATTGCAATATATAGAATTGTGCTGGTCTAGCCATCTACTTCAAATGCAGAGTATTTGTTTCACAGAAATAATCATGAAAAGAGGAGCTATATTAAAATGTTATGATTAAATAATAGTCTGGCACAGGAAAGATGCAAATCCTCACTATTTGTTTAAGGAAGTACAACAAACCGGAGGCTGATGCTGTGGCAATAGTTCATCACTGTACAGGGACGATTTGATAACTATAGGATTCACTAGACTGGTTTATTTTTTCTTTAACCCCTACCTTCTATCTTAGATGCAATACTCCGTATTGGTTCCAAGGCAGAAGAGTGGGTTAAGGCCTGGGCAAAGGGGGTTTATTGAGTTGCTCAGGGTCCCACAGCGAGGAAGTGTCTAGTTAGAAAATCTTGAACCCCTAAAACGACATTACTCAGTGGCATCTTCACGTAATTCTTTATAAGTTCTGTAGTTCCTCCCTATCTCTTCTTTTGCGAGTGGGCTGGGTGGTTTAGGTAGTTTTTTTAACTTTAGTTATTATTAATAAAACTTTATAAAATATAATAGTTTTTGTCTATCCATTTTCATCTTTACCGAAGTGTCTGAAGCCACATTTGAAGCCAGGATGGGAACGTGTCTAGGTCTGGCTCTCCATCACTGAGCTACCCAGCTGCCCCCTTAAATGAGAATTTTTAAGTAGTATGTGAAGTCCAGCAGACAACACAGAAAAAGTTTAGAAACTCAGGAAAGCATAAAATGTATGCATAGTATGTATAGTATAATATCAACATATTTTATTTAAATACCATAAATATACACAGTTTCTTTTTTAAAGTTAAAATGAGTAAGTTTGTGAAAAGAATGCAAAAGCCAGCACATGACACATAAATGTGTTAGAAGTGTAAAGATATCTTTAAAAGTTTAGTAACTCATAAATGCATATAAGGTACTGTAAACACCCCATAAAAGAAAAAGAAAGAATTCAGATGTGTCTGGTAGGAAAGGAAGGCAAAAAAAATTTTACACAGATTTTCCAAATCATGGGGGTGCCGCACCCCTAATCCCTATGATGTGGAAGGGATGCCTGCATGTGTAAAGCATTTTGCAGATCTTAAAGAGATACATAAATGTTAGTGATTAGGGACATGGAACATATTTGCCAAAAGCAGTTACTATAAATTAAATGCTCTGTCCTCTGTGATGATGGATGACAGGACGGTCACCATCATTTGTAAAGTAACCCTTTACATAAGTCGGAATTAAATTGCTCCCTAGCCATTTGACGATTCTCACAGGCCGTGTGTTTTACAATCTCTAATGACCTGTGGCTCTCCAGGGAACCCCTCAGGTTTTCTTATTTCCTATTTCACTGAAGAACCCCAAACTGAACATAATAGCCAATGAAGTGTATACTCAGGCCATATATTATGCTCATTTCTTCAAAGAGAAAATAAAACGGCCATACCCCAATACCTTTCATAATTCATTCATGTTGCCACAATGTCAGTAAGTGTTTTTCTATCACACATGTTCAGTAGTTGTTCTCTATCTTGCTCTCTAAAGGCAATTTATTTTTCTTCCTTTTGCATACGGCCCTTCTCTAATTCATTGGATTTGTTTCCGATCTCCCATCTTTCTGACTAATTTAAAAACTCAAATACAAATGGGGCCACTAAACTGTATGTATCTTAGTAGACCACCTATTGACTTAAAGCCCCTTGTTATTTATGTTTTATTTGTTTATTTACTTATTTTGCTAAATATGTCCCAATTACATTCTAATCTGTTTGGGGCTTTACTCAGGAGTACATGTGGTCAGTAGGACATGTTTGAAAGTTCTCATTTAAATAGCGCGACTCTCTATCAAGTTGTTTGCTAAGACACTCTCTGTTTGGTGCTTCCTTAAAAACCCAAAGTACTTGGGGTATTTTCTCTATCCATTGTTCTCTCCATTATTCCTGGAACTGGAATATGGAGAACCTCCTGGGCAAAGAGGAGCAATGTTCCCTATCCCTCCAGACCCTCCATCTCCTGTTGTATCTCTCCTGGAAGAGAAGAGGAAGAGAAAAGTTGCTGGGGAATGGCGCTTGCATCTCCAGCTGCAATTTTTTTCCTACCCAATCTCTACAGTTTGGATGGAAAAGAAATTGACTATATGGCTCCTCATTCATATTACACCTGACCTCCAGCCAGATCTCTCGCCTCCACTGGGTAGAGAAGCGGTACCCACTGACTGATGAACACTCTTACACCTGCTTATACCCTCCCCATCCCAGCTCATCACTCAAGCCCCTCATTCAGACACCCTCTCACCCTCAAATTTCAACCAAACACCACCTAAACCTTCTACCCTTTCCTCTGGAATGCCTGCTCAAAAGGCAACAAACTTGTCCTTATCTTGAATTTATTCCTCTCCCAAACCTTCCATACAGCATCTTGTACTGAAACCTGACTCCCCTGATGACCCAGCCTTCCCTGGCCATCCTCTCTTCTAGCATTGGCTGCACCTTCACTCATTCTCCTTTGCTCTCTGGCCAAGCCCCAGGAAATGGAATATTCTTTGCATCCTGTTGTCACTTTTAGGTTCACCCCCTCCCTCCATCATTCAGAAACTTTTCTTCCTTTAGGTTCATGCTATTCATATTCATGAACCTATCAAAATCCAGGCATTGTCTACAGACTCCCATATCATGACATGACCCCCTCCTCATTCAATGAGTTCAATAGAGGGCTCACAATTAAAAAAATAATGGCACCCCCTTCTCCCACTCAATAACCTCCAGTGGTTCCTTGCTGACTCCAGAATAAATGCAAAATACTCAATAATGACACCCCCTTCTCCCACTCAATAAATTCCAGTGGCTCCTTACTATCTTCAGGAAAAATACAAAAAACTCTTGGCATTCAAAGCCCTTCACAACATCAGCCCCTTCTATATTTCCAGTCTTCTTTTACCTTAGTTCCCAACAAATACTCTTCAATCCAGTGACACTGGCCTTTTGAGTGTTCCATTAATAAGACACCTCTTGGCTCCAAGCTTTCTCCCTGGTACTCTCTTCCTTCTCAACTCTTATCTATGAACTTGCCTGGCTTCTTTTAAGTCCCTTAAAATAATATCTTCTTACTTATATATCTTGTTCTGTGTACACACACACACACACACACACACACACACACACACACACACACACACACACACGTCGTCTCTCCCATTAGATTGTAAGCTTCTTTAGGGCAGGGGCTGTCTTTTACGCCTTTTTTGAATTTCTAGTGTCCATCAGTGCCTAGAACATACTCAATGGCTAGTAAATATTTATTGATTTGATTTGATATTCAGATTCCCGATAAAAATATTAAACAAGGGATAAACTGTTATAAAAAGATCTGGCACTTCTTAATGAAGGAATCAATCTTTTTTCTTTTATTTATATAGAGAATAGACTAGTAATTAAAATGTTTTTTTTTAATCACATAAATCCTATTTTATAAGGAGTACATTAGGATAGCATATGTAACCAAAAATAGGTACCACATAGAGTATCAACATGAGAAGTAGCTTGCACATAATAAAATAGTAAGCATTTAATAAATATTTTATAGATTCATCTATCCATCCATTCATTTATTTTAAATGTAAACAGGGTAGTAGGCAGATTTTATTCTCTGAATTAGAATAGCTGAAATCTCAAAGACACAGAAGAGAATAAGGGCAAAGAGATTACAATGTTTAAAAACAATAATAATGGTATGGGCAATTTATCTTTCAATAAAAACTTAAGGTAACAAAGATTAAAGGTCCAGAAACCCTAAAAATTGAAATCAGCTGTTTTAAAATTCTCCTTTAAAAGACCTTTTCATGACAATGACCTAACCTTTCAAGTCTGACAGCCTGTGATTAGTAGATGAAGAGTATAAGTTTCTCTTCTTAGCTGACACTGTTGATTCTGAAGGCATCTGCTGGCAGTACTATATGAGGGTCAAGAAGATACTATTTCCCTTAGGAAATAAACAATATAGCCAAAAGAAAGATGAATCTCTACTAAGTTTATCAAAACATAGATACTGAGACTTATTTACTTGCAAATTTGGAAACAATTTTAGAAATAAAGACTGGAAAAGGCTATTTCCTCTGTTTCTCTAACAATCAAAAAGGGACTATTTTATGATTACAATCTGAAACAGAATTATCTTCATTACAAAAATTTTGTAGGAAAAATATTCAGCAAAACTCATATAGCCAGATTTTTTTCTTTTTTCATTCTGATTTTTAAAAATATGAAAAAAAAAGCTAATGGAAATTTATTAAAAACTACCAATGTATGTACTGGGGTCAATCCAATGTCAGTTGAATCTCCTACATATGCCATCTACATCTGCAGTTGTGTACAATGAGAATTGATGCTCCAAGTGATAACCCTGAGAAAGGGTGAGAGAAAGCCTCAATAATCAAAGATTCAATTATGAGCCTGATCCTATACTTAACTAATGCAGAAAAGAGGACTAAGGCATTTTAGAAAGATTTTCTTTGAGGCTGTTGCTTCATGTTAACCAGAGAGTTAAAATTTCCAGAACACCCTATGCCCTAAACATTCCCAAGAAATAAGGCTTTGCCAACTATGTAAATCAGTACAGGGAAGAGAAAGATTTATATGGACACACTAATATTTTTAATAATAAAACAAGAACTTAAGCAGGTATAGAAATCCAATATTTGTCCCATAGCAAAATTCCATTTATTATATTGGTGCTAGGTGAACCGCCCAATACTTGCCTTTGAATTCTTTATTGGATTTTTGTTTAAGATGATTGAATTTGACTCATGGTACATCTGAATCTGAGAAATAATGAACCACATTATAACAGGTTCTACTGTATTAGGAAAAATAAAGTAAATAGAACCAGATAGCTAGGCAGTTGCTTATTCTCAACATTTTCCATGAACACTGTACATTTTATGAATTTCTTCCCCCCCCCACCCCCTTTTTTTTGGTATGCCCATGACATTTAGCATCTTTGCTTCTAAGTGGGTAGATGAATATGTAAGTAAGTGGGTGGATGAACTATCTGGAAGTGGTCATTCATTGTTGTTTCAACTTAATGTGACCTGAAAAAATATCTCCTCAGATGGGCTCTCAAGAGAACCATTTAATAGCATTTCATCTATAATGATTTTTTAACACTAGAAAAATTTCTCCTGGCAAGTAGGATCAGAATGATTCCCAGGAATAAAACTATGACAGTTGAACAAAAATAAAATGATGGCAAAATACCTTTACTTGGGAGGATGTAAAGAAGAATTAAAATTCTTTTTTTGTCCTCCTGACATTCCCTCATACCCTCTTTCTCATCTCTTTGCCTTATGATTATTATCTAAAACCTAAGTATCTTCAGTACTTTTCTACTCCTTCCCCCTCCTTCCCCCCCCCCCCTTACATCTTTGCTCCTAGAACCTTTCCTAGAATTTCAACTTTAGCCATCAACCATCAAGGTTGTGACTTTTATTCCTTTGAATCTCTAAAAACTAGTGTAAAAATTCAGTCTATTTCCACGTAAATGTATGCCTGAGTGAATCTGGCTTACAGAAATGACAAATTATAAGTAGATATTTTAATTCTGCCTCAGCCGGATTTGAAGAGATATTCAGAAAGATGGTGAGGTGGAATAATGCAGTCATTAGAAAGTTCACCTTGATATCAGAAAAATCTGAGTTCAAGTCCTGCCTCCAATACCCATTACCTTTGGAATCAGTCTTTAGTGTCTCAGTGTTCCGGGCAATTCTTGAAGACTAAATTTTGAAGAAAAATACTCATCTCTATTTCTAAGAAGAATTTCTTTCCCTGGGAAGTCTCAACACCAATGAAATTGCGGGTCCAGTCTCTATTCCTGATCTCCTATCCAGGAGCTTATATTAAAAGAAGGAATTTTCTACTTTATATCTCTTTGTTCTCTCCTTCCTTCCTTCCTTCTTTCTCTTACTTGCTTCCTTTCCTTTCTTTTCTCCCCGTCCCCATTCTTTTTTTTTTTGCTCTATTTTGATGAAAGCAAGAGAAGGTCTACCTAAGATGTTTCTCAGCAGCTGCAATCATCCTGGATATAATCAATCCTGTACCTATACCTGGGAGACACAAGAAAATGGCATTTTCCAAGTAACACCAGAGGTCAGGGGAAATTTCACTTTTTGCCTTCTCCACTCTCTCCTTCCCCATAGCATTTTACATAGTAGGTGCTTTTTATTTCACTGATCCTACACCACATTTTGAATACAGTTAACAATATTTTAAATAGCACAATTAATAGAATAGCAAGGGGAAATTTGCTCTCTTGTATTTCCAAGAAATTAAACACCTAAATATAGTCTAGTTTAGGGAAAAGAATCCCATATACAGAATTCCATAAACTAAGTCTAATTCTTCCAATGCAAGGCTATGATACACAGTAAGGACTTAATAACTACTGGCTGATTAATTAATCAATCAACAAGTATTTATTAAGTCTCTACTATGTGGCAGGTGCTATTATGACCCAAGTAGTTGAAACAACTGATCATATTACTCCCCAGGTTTCCTCACGCCGGTGCTCTCCAGCTACCCCCTCGGCTGCAGATTTGTTCATATTCCCTCACAGAATTCCAAATACGTCATCAAAACTGAGAACAAACACTTTGAAGTTCACAACTGCAACTGCCTTTAGTTTTGAGGTTATGCCTACCTAAATTATAGGTGGGCAGAGAGTAATATAGAATTATAACGAGTAAGCAACAGGAAGGAGTCTTGGGTGGTAGACATCTGTCAAAGGAAGGGAAATAAGCGTTTATTTTGAGTCTGCCATCTACCAGACACTGTGCTAAGCACCTTATTTTTTAGTTTTAGTTTTTTTTTTTTTAAATTTCTTGTAAATACTATTTCATCTCACCCACCCAAGAATCCTGGGAGGCTATAATTATCTTCATTTGACCAATAATAAACAGAGAAAACTGAGGGTAAGTGACTTGCCCAGAGTCACACAGCTAGTATGAGTCCACATTTGAATTTCCTGACTCTAGAACCAGCAACTCTATGCCCTGTACCTCAATCCCCATTTGTAACACAGTAGAAGCTGATCCCAGCACACCTTTGCCTGTGAGTCATTTAAGAAAGACTACATCTCACTTAATATTCTGTATTTAAGAATTATTATATAATTTTCTATAATTATTACATTATTTTAAAAGAAAAATAAAATATATAATAAAGATCTACAGTTAATGTTTAGACCTCTTTCTGTTTTAGAATTTATATAAAATGCTAATTTTATTTATTAAAAACAAAAATAAAGTTTCAAGGAGGAAGTAATATAGAATACATTTTGAAAGAATTCAAAATGAAAAATGAAATATTTAAAGAAAGTTTTTATACTCACACGGATAAGCATCAGCTATATGGAGAATATAATTTTGTGAAAACCTTATTTGGAATACTGGATAAGTGAAGCATTACTATATAAAAATTACACTGAACGTATATAGTTCACTTTTGCTTAGATTTAGGGATTTAAAGAAATACTCAAAATGTTATTTATCTTGATATGGGTACACTTTTAATAAGTTATGACCTTTTCTAAAACTAATTATCTTAAATTAGATTAAGGAACCCCTTATAGCCAGACTACTAGATTTGTCTTTAGTAATCCCTTATGTTTTATTTTTTTAGCACACACATTTTAATTCTGTACAGGTAAAATTGCCGTGAAGTATAAATTAAAGATCAAGGCAGCAAAATGGTATAATGGTTAGAGAACCAAGTCTGGAGTCAGGAAGATCTGTGTTCAAATTGGACCTCATATACTTAACAGATGTGTGACCTTTATTTGTCACAGTTCACAAGTCACAACCTTTATTTGCCTCAGTTCCTCCTCTGTAAAAATGGGGACCCTCTGGAGAAGGAAATGGCAAGTGTCTGCCAAGAAAATTCCAAGGTCAAAGTCCATGAGGGGGAGTAAGACACAACTGAATGACTTTCCACCAACAAGAGCATAACTTAAAATTAGCCAAATTAACTGGGCTTTCCTATATTTAATTTACAATTATCCTTTGGACCACATGAAGGTTAACTTGGAAAAAAAACTTTTAACAAAAAAAGACAAAAATCGCCTTAAAATGTTGAGTCTTATTTCTCACAACCTTTCCTACATGTATGTTTTAAAATAGTTTTCAACATACTTTGCCCTGAATCCATTTTACTCATACCAGGTAGACTTTAGGCTGGAGCACGCCAGTCATACCACTCCAGAAGCCCAGGAACTCACTACTGTCTCCAGGATAAAAGACAATGTGTGTATGAGTGTCAATACCTAGAATAGGTAGACATGTTTTACTTGTCTGTGGCTATTTGTTACTTGAGTTTCCTTTTTATTATCCTCCCCCCTCCCCACCCAATTTCAGGACAGGACAATGAGGGAAGGAGAACAGAGATAGAGATAAGCAGTCTAAAAAGGAGAAAAAAAGGAAAAGAAAAGAAAAGCACTGAATCATGTTTTAAATACCCAGAACAGATGAAAGGAAGTCCATAAAGAATCTTAGACAAGTGGGACAGCCATAAAAGTCACTTGCTGAACTGATCATATTTTTTCAAAAGAAAACGAACTCTCCATAACAGATTTGTCATTTTGCGTATAATTTCTCTCCTTCCTATTCTACTACGTATATGGAAATACTCATTTTATTAAAAAGCACAACAGGACACAACTTGAGGCTTTAACAGGAGCTCCCATCTAGCCTTCCAGCCAGACCTTACATTGATTACATAATCTACCCTCCATTCAAAGGGTCTGCATGATGTTTACCAGACAAGATATTCCATCTCCTCCCTGCCTAGGAGCCTTTTTGCACAGATTGTCCCTAGGCTTGGAATACACTGACTTTTTGCCTCCCTTTACTGGAATTCCAAGCTTCCTTCAAGGCTCAGCTCAAGTATTATCTACTACAAAAACACTTTCCAGATGCCCTTCAAGTCCCAAATTACTTTGTATACATTTTGGGTTAACTGAAGTATACAATGTTTCGCACTGACAAAATACAAACTCTTTTTTTCTTTTTTGTGAGGAGGGGGAAACAGTAGGCAATGCGTAGGGTCTAGTGCAGCCCCTGAACCTAGCAGATACTGAAGAAATGCTTGTTAAATGAGTGAAAACTAGATCATACAACGGGCGAAAACACAACCTTGAAAATCTGGTGACTTCGTAATTGAGTGGTGGTGATAAAACAAGCCAATGTGTAGAAAAGCTGTTGGGCTTTTTAAAAATCATTTGAATGGACTAACTGATTTTAAAAGGAAAAGAACAAGTCTTTTACATCATAACCCTTCATACACTCAGTTTTTCAACCAAACAAGAGGCTGGACCTCCAATTCTAACCTGCCAATTAAAATTGCTCTCTAAGGTTACCAAAGATTAATTAATGTTTGTCATTTGTAATAATTAATTATTAACTATGACACAATAATGACTAAATATGGTTATTAAATCTATATCATCTACGAATTATTAACCATATAATTAATTATTATGCTTAATAATTAATTGTTAATTGCCAAATGAAATGACAATCTCATCTTTCTTAACCTCCCTATAGCATATGGCAGTATTATCCACACACACACAGCCCCTATCCATAGTCCCCCTCCCCTTTCTAGGTTTCCAAGACATTGATTTCTCTTGGTTCTTCTACAAGTCTTAGCATCTCTTCAACTATATTCATCCCACCTCTCATTCTACATGTATGCCAAGCTGGGCGTGGGGCCTTGAACTTCTCTCTGTGGCCTCATCAGCAACCTGGTTTTAATGGTCACTTCGTGTTGATGGAGACAGTAGGATAAGGTGAAAAGACTTCTGGATTTGGGGAATCAAAGAAAACTAATTAAAATTCTGGCCCCAGCCACTCATTCCCTGTGTGACTTTGGGCAAATCACTTAACCACTCTTGGCTTCAGTTTCCACATCTGCAAAATGAAGCATCTGGACTCTGGCCTCAACGGTGCCTTCTGCTAAAGGGATGATGCCATGACTTTTGGATCTGGACAGACAGCTCTAGTTTCTCTCCTAAATTCCGGTATTAATCCCAAGCTGCCTATTTTAAACCTGATGCTCCAGAAATATTTAAAATTCAAAATTTCCAAAATAAAATCTCTCTATTTCTGCAGAGGGCACCACCAACCTTCCAGTCACTAAAGTTGTAAGAATCAGTCTCTTGCCAGAAATTGCCCCTTCTACTGCCACAACAAATCTTGCCGAGGACACTCATTTCTTCACTCCAGCTAGTTGAGGCCCTGCCCTCCCCTCCTCTCCTCTCCTCTGAATTGCTGCAATAGTTTCATTTTGGTCTTTGCACCAGCATTCTCCACAATGCCTCCACATTTCTTCTCTTCCCTTCCCCCCTTCTCCTTCACTGGGGACCTCATCACTTCCAATGGATTTAATTACCACCTGTATGCTGATAATTCTCAAATCTATTTATCCTATGCTAACATGTTTTAGGACCTCCGATCTAGCATCTCCAACTAATTTTCAGACTTCTTAAAAGGGGAGGGCAGGGATTCTCTTTTTGTATTCTCAGCACTGAACACAGAACCTGGCACATAGGAGGCATTTAATAAATGTTTATGGATTGAACTTTTTTTCCCTTACAAAGTCTTGTTAATCCAATTGTGTATTTTTCTAAACAAAGCAATATGGGGATATTTAGCTTGAAGGGGGCTATACAGCAGCCTAATAAGTAATCCTGGGGTCCAATCATGGAATAGTTGAAAGAACACTGATTCTTGGATTAGGAGGCATGGGGTCAGTCTACCAATAAATGATTGGGCGGCCTTGGCACTCCCAGTTTCTTTCTTGACAAAATGGGGTTGGAATCAAAAATCACTAAGGGCCCTTTCTTAGGCTATTGATCTGTGATTTTATTCTTGTCATAACGTTGCATTATCTATCTAGAAAGTTGAGGGGGAAACACAGAATATATTTAATAGGGGACTCCAAGAATCTTAATCCTGTTTGTTTTAACCATACATTAGTCAAACTCACTATCCCAGATACATTTTAACTTAAATCATAATTTGTACTGACTTTATTAGTGGAAAACTACAGCTGTGAAAATATTGTGGTTAGAATAAAAAAGAAAAAAATCAGCCAGAGGTGTGAGACAAAGCAAAATATCAGTGTATTTAACACCTTTTAAAGAAAAGATATATTAAAATCACAAGCTAAAAAATCTTTAAATATATAGAGCTGTAGTTTTATTTCATTTTTTTTCTCCTTAAAATCCTTGAAACTGTTAATCAAATATGATTTCATAGTTTACACTGAGGTTAAAAATGAACAGTAACCTCAAAAGATCTCACTCAAGATTTATGTTATCAGATGACTTAAATATAAAGTGGGGGTGGTGAAAATAAAGACGATAAAATGGAGATAGCTGTATACCCATGATAAAAAAATATAGAGCTAAAACAAAAGTTCACGAAGTGAATATTTAATGTTTTGCGAGAAGTAATTTTAAAAAATCATTTAGATCCAAGTGATTTCAAGAAGGTTAAAATTGCAAAGAGAAAGACAAAGTGTAAGGAAAAATGAGAATGCTGAAGATAGCTCAAGTTATCAGGTCAGCATCTTCCTACCAAAGTTTGGCTCCAGAAAAAAAAAAAAACATGTTTTGCCAGGAGTTCTTATCTTACTCACAAAGAAAACAATGAAAAATCTCATGTGGGCTGAAACTTATTTCCCCTATGTTCTTAAGAATGTAGAAATTTCAAAAGTGCCTCTCTCATCACCATCTGTGTACAAAGAACATGAAGGAGAGATAACTAGTGACAAGTTCCTGTAAAATCCCAGAAAGAGCAATAAAAACCAGGATAGGAGGCCACAAAACAAACCCTAATGGTTGTCTCAGAGAACTTTCTGAAGGTTTTGTAAAGCGTCTTAAGGCAAGGAACCACAAAGGTAAAATAAATATTATAGTTCTTTTAACCATATAAAACTTCTGTGGAATTAAAACATAACTTATTTTTATCAGTAACTTTCAAAAGTCAAAGACTATCAAGGGGGTAAGGAAGAGGGAGAGAGAAGGGAGAAAGAGAAAGAGAGGGAGAAGGAGAGAGAGAGAGAGAGAGAGAGAGAGAGAGAGAGAGAGAGAGAGAGAGACAGAGACAGAGACAGAGACAGAGACAGAGAGAGAGAGAGAGAGAGAGAGAGAGAGAGAGAGAGAGAGAGAGAGAGAGACAAAGAGAGAGACAGAGAGAGAGAGGAAAGAGAGGGAGAGAGAGAGAGAGAGAGAGAGAGAGAGAGAGAGAGAGAGAGAGAGAGAGAGAGAGAGAGAGAGAGAGAGAGAGAGAGAGAGAGAGAGAGGAGAAGAAGAAGAAGAAGAAGAAGAAGAAGAAGAAGAAGGAGAAGGAGGAGGAGGAGAGGGTTAATCTAGCCAAGGATGAAGTCGTTAAAGTGATCACAGTACACCCTGGGGAGGGTTGGGGGTTTTTTTAGGTGCTTTCTCAGGAACCACAAATATGTTAATAGTGGAAATGTGTTCTCTGGCCCTACATTCAAGGAGTGTAATTTCACTTAAATGTTGTATCATGGTTTGCTATAACATGCTATTCTGTCTAATATGATGCAGAATAATGGAAGCCTTTGGGAAGCTATGTGTTTACAGTAATATATTTCTTCGAAAATAATTTCACCCACATTTATAGCCACTTGGCAACTAGCTTTTACTCTGCTCTCCAGCCGTCCCTCCCCAATCCACTAAGAATTATTCTGAGCCCTTTCATGACACTGGTAAAATCATTCCCCTTTCCCCCGACCCTGGAACAAGCTATCATTCAAACAGCTCTGCTGAAAGCACTGTGTTGGTGGTGTGGAAATGTTGGGATCCTGCAGCTACCTGGAGAGAAGAAGTGTATTTATAAATGCTAAATGGCCCGGGAAACCACTTTGAATTTTCTCAGGCTCAGATCCTCATTTTCTCTTGCATGGTCATCCCTAGGACAGCCCTGGAAAACAAGGCAGCCATTTTCTCTGAAGCCCTTTTAGTCGGCAAAGCAGATAGAAATGCCTGATAAGCCACAGCTCTCTTCCGTGCCTGCAGCAATCAGAGGGGAAAAACAACCAATCAACCACAAACAGGTAGCAACCACAGCCATTTTTGTACTTGGCTGATATGACTCATAGCTCAACAACAGATGGGGACTGGGGGAGGGCGGACCTGCAGGGGGGGAGGGGAGACTATGCGAGATGGGAGGGGGAGGGGGAGGGGCAGCTGAGCGGCACTGGGGGAGGGGACCGCCAGGGAGACCTGGATCCATAATCATGTACACTCAGCAATTACATGGTTTGCTTCTTTTTATGGCTTCCTTTATGATACTTAATGATAAAAATTTTCTTGAAATAGCTGAGTAACTTCTCCAATTTTCGTTTCTCTTCTCCTCCCTGCCCCCCAAAGGTTTTGAATCAAAGTAGCATTTGGAATGATTTTGGATACTTGTTTAGATCATCCCTAGATTACATCCTAAATAGTTAAAACTAATGTTCTTCAATGTGGCAAAGATATTTTCTTTTTTAAAACCTATTATTTTAAAGTCATAGTTTGTTTCTCTCTTTTTAAATTTATTTTTTTTTTTTCGTTTTTGGTCATTAAACTGTCTTCTTCAGCATTCCAATTCTGTCTACATTGTACTTCTCTTATTTACAAAGAGACACAGAACATTTTATGACCGGAAACTAAACTAAATTAAAGGTTATCCTTGCTGCTCGCCTCAAGTGAAGAGACTGAAAAAGGGGCTAAAGCATGGCTTTGGCTTGCTTATGAAAATGAAAGGTGGTTTTATGGTTATGATCATCATTTAATAAAAGATATCCAAAGAACTTCGTGATTTTATGGTTATAATCATCATCCTTTAATAAAAGATCTCTACAAGTCTTAAGAAGTTCTTGATTTTGTGGTTATAATCATCATTTAATAAAATATATATCGTAAGAACTTATCCTTATATTCATATAGGACTCCTGTCTAAAGCATATTTCAAGGGGGAGATTAGGGAGAAGACTGGGGCTATTGCCATGAGCCTCAGTTTCCTCGTCGATAAAATAATTACAATAATAGTTAACATTTGCATAGCATTTACTCTGTGCCAGGTAATGAATCACCCAGGGAGATAGGTGCTACTATTACCCCCTATTATAGAAATGGGGAAACTGAGTCAAATGCCACCCGGCCAGTAAATACCTGAGGCTGGGTTTGAGCTCAGGTCCTTCTTGACTCCAGACCTGGTGCCTTATCCGCTGTGCCACCTAGATAATATCTGTGGTGCTTACGTCACAGGGTTATTGTGAGGCTCAAACGTCTCTAAAGGAACTAGGCAACCTTTAAGTGTTATACAGGGGGCCACAAAGATCCTAGGGCAGTTTTCAGCTATTAAAACTCTAAAAAAAGCCATTAAACCCAAAAGCTATTAAAGCTTTTGGGGACTTTTGGAATATCCTGTATAATGTTAGTAAATATCGCTTTTAGATTGCAGAGATATCTCAAGAGTGAAAAATAATGCACCATTTTCATAAAAATGCTTTTAAAAAATAAAACTGTAGTTTCACTCCACACGTCAGTCACCAGCAACTTTTTAAAAATAAAAACAGTCTATGACTTTAAAATACAGCTTTTAAAAAAGGAAAATACATTTGCCACATGGCAGTAAGAGAATACTTACCATGCCACATCATACATGGAAAACAATACCAATGACACTGGTGTCACAGAGATGGGAAAAGATTCTTATTCCCAGTGCCCTTTCATTCTACCACATACACACTTTCCTTTTCCTTTTTTTTTCAGTTAATGCAAATAAAATCAATAGAGATCCTATCACCAACCTCAACAAATGAACCATGAAATCATTCCTCTAAGTCATACTTACAGAGGATGGTAATGAATCACTTACTGTTAAATTTATCATTTCCCCTGGTGTTGGCACATGTATCTTCCAATAAGAATAAAATGGTAGGCTGGAGTAAGGAGCATTATGGTTGGTGGTATAAAGAAGAAGATATTGGGAAATCAAGGCACTTCCCTTCAAATTGCATATCGGGGAGGTAATGCTGATAGAAAACATTTTGAATGAACAAATGAATAAATCAAAAGGAATTTATTAAGTGCTTACAAGGTATGGATGCTCTTCAGCTGGCTGAATTGAATAAGTAATCAGTTGTCTTTGTTGGTTAGAGCAGGGGGTTGAATGAAACCAAAGCTTGTGTGTTACATCTCAGATTGGGTGAGTTACTGTGGGTTTTTTCCCTACTCTGTGAATTCTTTATTGTTTGTTCCTTTAATTCTACCAATCTGGCAAATACACAATAATGATTACTCACTGGTGGACCAGGCAATAGCCAACTGTAGGTTGGACCTAATAATATTCATTTCTACTGTATAAAAAAAAATCAAAGTGCACATCCTTTTAGTATTAGGTCAGAACTGAAAAGAAGCTGACGGGTCATTTGGTTTGACTCACGTTTTACAGATGAGGAAACTGAGGCCCAGAGAGTAAATGAATTGTCCAACATAACACCAATGAGTGATGTAGCAAAGTATTTTAGAGGAAGTTTAACATAGAAATGTCAATGACATATATATATGTGTGTATACATATATATATATATAAATGCAAATATTTAATTTTATTATTACTATCTTCAAAAGGAAATGTATCAAGCACCCAGGTGCCATTATTAAACAGATCTAGGTATAAACAGAGAATCCAATTTTTAGTAGGTACTTAGCATGTCTTGAAGTACATCTGTCCCTCCTCCTCTTTCATATTTTCTAGCCTTCACTAATTTCTAGGAAAAGTCTGTGAGAGAACATTACTGTTGACAGATTTAGAATGATCCAATGCACGGACACATAAACAGAATGGATGGGAATGTAACCAAGGGGAGGACCAGATGAAGCAATCAGCATTAAAGTAAGAGAGGGAAGCCAAGATTACCATATGATAACCAGACAGAAAAGAAAGGCTTCAATTTCCATGGAAAGATAGAAATAATATATAAGTAGCAAGGGAGGAATGGAATTGAGGCAACCCCTCCCCACATCACAAAAATGTATAATAAAATGAAAAGAAACGCATACACATCCATATCTGTGTGTATAAATAAAATAAACACAGCTTTCATATACAGTCAATGTATCTGCATTTCTTATATTCAAAATAACTCATAATAGAAGCAAATGCTATTCCCCAGGTGAATTGGTGACTGCTATTCACTAAGAAACAGGTTAATTTCAAGTCTGCCCTCCCCAATCACCCCCAATTACATTTCAAAATAACAAGGTTTTAGTGGATGGAGTAATATAATAAATATAATAGTAATAGCTTGAAATTAGCTGGGGAAAAATGAGAATAGCAACAGCCATGAGATAATAGCTCCATTATAAATTTTCATTCATTCCTTCTAACAGCTGACATTTATATAGGGCTTTAAGGTTTACAAAGTACTTTACATACATTATACCGTTTGATCCTTACAACAACTGTGTAAGGTAGGTGTTACAGATGACAAAACTGAGGTTCAGAGAAATAGTATATGTCAGAGATGAAATTCAAAGCCCAGTCTCTCCTGAGTCCAAGTGAAGTGCTTTAACAGCTGCCTCTTCTACAGAAAAATTTGTGTTGATTCAATTCAACAATAGTTCTTATATGCTAGGCACTATGCTAGGTGCTGGGAATAAAATATAATGAAAAACATTGATTTATTTGCCAGGTCAATTTATTTTGTATAATGCACCTCAGAAAATTAAATGGGACTCTATAGTTAAAAAATTCTAAAGAGCTGCCAGATTAGCAAATATTTCAAATTCAAAAGCATACTGCCGTGTAAAGCTGGAACAAGGCATTTGATACTCTAGGAAAGGTCTCAACTCTGGCCATCAGAGAGCTTGATTTTTCATCTGACACTTGATTTGTAGAAAAACAAAAAACAAAACAACCAGACCAACAAGTCATGGATAGTAGTATTTATTTAATGCCAAATTTATACACACACATATATGTAATAATCAATTTATTTAATGATGTTATACACACTTACACACACACACACACACACACACACCTGCCCCCATTTCTCTATATACATCTGCCTCTTCACTCTCCCAAAGATGTTCTGTTCTCAATTATTGCCTGTTGTACTCCTGGCATTGCAGCTATATATTTTACTGTTGTAATTACTTCTGTGTTCCCATTAGTGTTGTGTTCCTTCTACAATCTTGTAGTAGAGTTTTTAGGGTGGGGAGAAATTCTAAGGGATTTATATTTTAAAGCTACCAGCATGAAGAAAAACAGAGAAAGCCAAGTACAGTTATCATCCAAGGTTTAACCGCAACAGCACAGTGGGACCACAATCAAATGGAAGGGGCTAAATGTGGAGGGAGGAACAAGGTACTTAGCAGAAATTTCTAAATATTATACGTTGAGAACATGCTGGTAACTTTCCAATGATCCAACTGATATCCCCAATCAAGATCTAATTCTGGGTGATTTGGATTCCAGTCACAAACAAGAGTTCATACAGGGAATCTCCTCTATTTCAGTCTTCTTGTTTGAGCAGGCATGCATACACACACATGTTGGTGGCTAAGTTTCCCAAAATAGAACACTTATAAAATCCATCCACCCGCACAAAAAAAAATTTAAATGGGCAAATACAGAAGAAAACCTAATGACTTAATGTCATAAAAATTTCAACACCTCACCCCCAACCTAGACGACTGCAGTAGCCTCTCAACTAGTCTCACTACGTGTAGTGTTTAACCTCCAATTTGTTGTTCAATTGTTTCAGTTGTGTTTTGTGACCCCATTTAGGGTTTTCTTGGCAAAGATACGGGAATGGTTTGCCATTTCTTTCTCCAACTGATTTCACAGATGAAAAAACTAAGGCAAACAGGATTAAATGACTTGCCCAGGGTCACACAACTATAGTGTGTGATGGAGGCTGGATTTAAATCCACGATGAATCTTCCTGACTTCAGGGCTGACACTCCATCCTGCTACACCATCCAGGGTTTAATATATCCTACATTTTGCCATCTCGATTTATAATCTTAAAGTACATCTTTACTTATGGTACTCAACTACCCCAACATTTGCAATAGTCCTCTATTGACTTCAATGCAAAATTTGAACTTGGTAGTGAGGGTCCTCCATAATGTACCTTGCTAGTATTTAAATTCTACTGTTCAACATAGGAATCTCAGCTCTGGCCAAACCAGCTCATTTCCTGTCCCCTAAACATATCTGGTGCTCTCCAGCCTCCGTTCATTTCCCTATAATAATTGCAGACATGTAAATCAGCATTCACCGATTCATTAAACATTTAGCACTTACTATCTACAAGATATTCTGCCTTATTTATCTACCCTTCAAAGTAGAGCTTGAATCCATTTCTCCACTTTATCAGGCTAGACTGCTGAGCTTTCGGTTAGTGCTGATTTTTGTGGTTTTGTGTTTTAGATATGAGCAGGGGTGAGAGTATGGATATTGTGCTTCCCTGCACTCTTTTGGCAAGTCTGGTTGACCTGATGGACCCCTTCTCAGAATGTTGTTAAATGCATAATATAGTATAAATATATTAAATATATTCTATTTATTATATATAATATACAATATATAATAAATATATTAAATATAAATATATTTATATAAGTACATTATATAAATATCATATAAATTTATATGAATATATAAATATATTAAATATAAATAAATACATTAAATAGCATTGTTGATATATATTGTTTATATATTACAAGTAATTCTATATTATATGTGATATTAAGTATTTATTTAGTAATAACATTAATATCAATTCTAAGACAAAAGAGCAAGGACTAGGCAATCCAGGTTAAGTGACTTATTCAGGTCACACAGCTAGGGAAACTTGTCCAGGGCCACATTTGAACCCTACCCCTGGCCTGGTGCTCTATCCACTGTGTAACATAATTCCCCTTGTTCTCTAACTTTGACTTGAAAGTTAAAAGCAATATCTGGACTTCCTGCTAACGTTACCCACGAAGTTCTTCACTAAACCTATTTGGTAGATGGATTTGTTGGTGCTCATGGGAAGAGTCTTGCGTTAAAAAGATCATAATCTATTTTAGGATGCATTTGGTTACATAATAACTTATTGATGGAATTGGTGGATCTTTCCTATTCGTTTATAATTCTAAGAAGAGAAGGAGCTCTTAGGAAAATACGAAGGGGTGGGATATGCCTCAATGGGAGGTTGATGTAATAATGACCAATTCAAAATATAGTGGAATGAAAGCGCTTATTCCATCTATTCTTAAATGGAGAGAGCTCACCAAAGCCAGGGACTGGAGAGAATTTGGGACAAATCCTCCTTTATAATGATGAAAAGCGCCTGCTTCTGAAGGCGGAGGCGTTACCCTGGAGGCCACTGGAGGTACTGAGAAGTAGGAGATGTTCACTGGCTTCTAACCCTTTTCTCCATACCATTTATTCTTGGCTCGCCAGAGGATTCTGCCTCCACAGAGATGAAAACCACCATTTTCCACACAGATAAGCGGAGCCATTAGAACGAGCCCAGCGTACCAGTGCTAGCTTGGATGCTGAGCAGCAAAGCCCAATGGAGTCAGAGCTCCCGGCCCCAGTCAGTGGCTGCGGCTCGGCTTCCAGACGCGGCTCTGGGGTGTCCGCCTCTGAACGGAGAGCTCCCGGGCCCTCGCTAGAGGTGGGCCCTTAGTCAGCGCTCACGAGCTCCTGCCAAAAGAATCCACCAAGAAGGCGTCACCATCACAGGAGCACAACAGCGACGCGACTTCCCTCCGCGGGTAGCCTGGGCTCCCCTCTCAAAGAAACCAACTTCCGGCAAAGAAGGGCCCCAAACCGGTGAGGCGCTGCTCCACGTGCCAAAGCAATTGCCGACGCCCACGCCACAAGCCAAGTAAACCTTCCCTCCCGGCGCCGTGCTTTCCTGGGTGGCTCCACTGAGGAGTCTGGCCACGCACCGGGCCTGGCACAGACACTCACTCCTCTGCCCTCACGCTAGAAGCTTCAGTCCTGAAGGCCATTTCCCCCTTTGGCCCCTCGGTGTGCATTTCATCCTGCAGGGCGCTGCGCTCCTCCTCTGGGGCAGTGCTTCCGGGGGACACTGACAAGGAGCTCCTCCAGCCTCTGCCCTCCAGTCAAGGCCCGTTTAGGCCCTGCTGCTGCTGCTTCCGCTTGCTGAAGGGAGTCGGCACTGATTCTCTTAGCCAACCGCTAGATGGGATGCCAGTTGGCTTTGTGCAATGGCCAAGACTGCTAATTCTCTCAGGTTGTTGAAGGAGTTTCTTCACAGCTCGGGAGAGGAAACTCCTTACCACGTCCTTGACACAAGAAAGAAATGAATCACTTCACAAGAAGAACTCAATGAAAACGGACGGCTCTACGAAAAGTCACCGCGCCTGGCCAAGAGAGGCCCCCAGTCTTGGGGCCATCACCCGAGGGAGGGTCACAGAAACGTTTCCAGCCTCAGGACGCGCCAGCGGCTAAGCTCTTCTTTTCCAGTGATGCCGGAGCTCCAGGGGTTACATATACAGTACTTGGAGAAATCGGGAATGGACATGGATTCTTATACTGGAGGTCCATGGAAAGAACACCTTCTCCCCTGAAAAAGGCTGCGTTTGAGGCAGTTTCCTCGGGCCGGGCCTTTAAACAAGGCTGGACGACCATTCTTTCGGGAGAGAGGATGAGGCGGCCTTTGAGGACCCTCCCAGACAAGATTCTGTAAAGCTCTGTGCTGTTCCTTTCTGAATTTTAGGATACTTCCAACAAATGGCGATTTGGGCAGGGCGCAGGGAAGAGATCCCAACTATGATGGAGGGTCTGACTAATGAGGACAACTGGAGACCTGACATTGAAACCAGCCTCCCCCACCCCCAACGTCTGCAACTTCAGGACGCGGTGGTCACCCACTCATCTTTCTATTTAGGGGCTGGGGGTGGGGAGGATTGAGAGGAAGGTCAAAGGTCCAGACCAGGAGCTCCCAGTGAGGAAACTCCCCACATCCATGCAGATTCACAGATGTTCTGAGACACCAAGGGAGGCTGAATGCCTTGCCCAGAAGCACAGTGGGCGTCACTCAGAGAGGGGACAGATGTCTGGTGTCTTCCTGACCCTGAAGCTAAGGTGAACTTTCCATCCACTAAGTCGCGCCTCCTTTCAATATGCAAGTGTCTGTTTTATACATACACATACAAAAGAGAAGACACAGGCTATTTATGGTACCTTTCTGATGTTGGGACTGCTGGGATTCTCCTGGCTTCTGTGCTACAATTCAAAGGATGTAATAGACCTAGACAGATTTCCTGGCATCCTTCCATCCTAAGATTTCCTACAATTATTATACTGATGAATCAAATCTAATTTTAACAAGCAAGGCTTCTGTTGTCAGCAACCATTGTTCAAGGATTCAAAGAAAAATCTCCACAATACATCTTTATGACTTTTGATATCACCATTCCTGCAATGTGTAGTTCATGGCACGTGTGGTAAAAGAAGGAAAAGACAAGAAAAAACATTTTCCATCATGGAGCAAAGAGAATGTTTACTGCTAAGGTACGTGACATATAGCATGGCTTGAATAAAGGATTTTCAAATATTCATCACCCTTTAAAAAGTGAAATGAAAGCATAATTTGACATTTCATGTGTTGTTTTAGAGATGAAAATCCCTTAAAGCCACCAATGACAAATAAGTAATGTTAACAACTATAACGTTAATTCAGTATATTTTAAATGGCTTTCCTCCTGCCTAGGGATTTTCATGAGTATTTCAATTGCAAAAGCTTATTGTGACTTCTCAAAAGCAACCTGCTCAGACTGTTTATTTTCTATCAAGGTTTCTACCTAACAGGGGAAAATGCAGGTCATCCATTCAGCAAACTATTTATTTAGAAACTAATATGTGCAAAGCATTGAACCATTCAATACATTTTGGAAGAGTATTTTAAAAAGAAGCAGACCTCACTGTAATTGAGGAGCTCATCATGTAACTGAAGAGATGATATGCACACTTTAAGCAACTAAGTATAATTCTGTAAACAGAGGAATGAAGGTAAAACAATAAGACAACAAAGCACTGATTAGTTGTAATCCTCAGTTAATGAATTTCTTTCTTTTTTCTAAATTGCTCTCCTAGTACTGCACTTTTCAGGGACTCAGGCAAAGACTGCTTCAGCCTAGGGGGAAAATTGGTCAGCGAACTTTTGATTTCACACGCTGCCAGGATCTGAGTCCTTTCTCCATGGAATCACAGAATGTCACGGTTGTAACAGACCATTCATCCAAACCATGCTTCCATGAAGAATCCCCTTCCCAATGTCCCCAGCAAGTCATCATCAGGTCTTTGCTTGAAGATCTCCAGTGAGAGAGAGGTCATTCTCTCTTTGGAGAGCTCCAAGTGCTATGACATTTCTCCTGTCAAGCCTAAATTTTGCAATTTACAATGATTGCTCCCAGTTCTGTCTTCCAGAGCCAAGAAGATCAAGTCTGTTCTCTTTCTCCTAAAAAAAAAAAGGCACTTTCAAGCACTTGCAGATAGTTATCATGTTCCCCCTGAGTCTGGCAGGCCAAACAAAGCCAATTCCTTTAAACTTCATATGGCATAATCTCAAGGCTCTTAGCCATTCTGACTGCCCTTTTCTCAATACCCTAAATTTAGTAGCTAGTCTTGTTTATCAGTGTCCATTCTAAAATGTGGTACTCAGAACAACATATTCTACAGTGGAATGAACATTTCCCTAGACCTGGATGTTATGACTTCTTAATGCTAGGATGACACTAGGATTGGGGTTCGGGGGATCCTCCACATCACTGATTCATAGTGTCTGAAATTCACTAAGAATTTGTTAAAACAAATTGATATCTAGCTCATGCCAGCCATCTCCTAAAACTGTCTCTAAAAAGCTTTCCCAAGAGAAGCCTTTGATGCCATCCTGGACGATATCCCTAGATTAATTCTCTGGAGCCATCATAAATAATTCTTTTGACATAAAGAAACAGATCACAAGAAAGCAAGCTGGTATCAATGACCCACCCGAAAGGGCGATTATTAGGACCCTTGAGGTCCCTATAATGGATCAGGCCAATCTCCTAGGTACCTCTGACAAACACTGTAAGCATCAAATAAAAATTCAGTTATGCTTCACTTTAGCCATGTATCCACTGGGCAAGGCACAGAGTTACTCTACCATCAATCCATTAATAATGATCTAATAAGAAGTTAAATGTGCCAGGCATTGGGAGATGGTGTGTACGTATGTAAGAACATACATGCAACATATGCACAAAATAAATGTAATAAATGCTGGTTTGTCAGAAAGGGCCATGTGGGAGAGGTGGTCTCACAGATGGACTTGGAAGAAACTAGGGGTGCTAAGAGATGAAGGTGAGGAGGGGGTATGGGCCAAGGCCTGGGCAACAGTGCAGCACAGAGGAGGAAACAAAGTTCTGGACAAGGAACCACCAGGCCAATTTGGCTGTAGAGTGAAGGAAAATGGTGGACTATGCAAGCATAGACACCCATGGACAGTTATTTAAAGTAGACAAAATGATGACATTCAAATTCTTTTGTTAAAGAATGCTATCTGCCTCCAGAGAAAGATGCTAGAATCAGAATGCAGATGAAAGCATACAATTTTTCAATTGTTTATTGGGTTTATATTAGGGAATTTTGGTTTTACAAGATTACTCACAAAAATGAATAATATGGATATATGTTTTGTATACATGTATAACCCAGAGTGAATAGCCTGCCAGCATCAGGAGGGGGAAGGAAAGGAAGAGAGGGAGATAAGTTTGATCATATAACTTGGGGGAAATTGTGTGGAAATTTGTTATTATGTATAATTGGTTAAAAAAAATTTTAATCAAATTCTTGTCAGCTGCCTAATTTGAAAGAGACTCACCTTAAATTCTTAGATATTATGATTTATGGGATTTGGAATTCTTAGTTTAGAAATATATGACAGGAACTAAAAAGAAAATCGCTGGCAAATATAACTTATGGCACATCGAGGTGGCAGTTTTTAAGATGTTTACCTAAATTTAATTAAGACTTTCTTTAAGGGAGTTTATTCAACCCAAAGCACACACCCTCAAAGAAATCTTCATGCTGTGGAATTGTTTATTTATATTAAGAGGTTAAAGAACAAAGAAAAACTTTTTTCATAAGTATTCTTAAATTTTGAAATCAGAAACGTTGATCTAAAATATGTGGAGATTATTGTTAAATTAATTTTCAAAGATAAACTTCTGAAGAACATGAAAAAAAGAGTTCATTCACCAAAGATAGTATCATTACTTATTTTTTGTCAAATTTAGCATTATTTTATAGTGATACAGCATATCCCTTAAAGTATACTTTTAAACTGAATTATATTTAGAATTCATTACTATAAGCCATCTAATACACATATCTAATTAGATGAATGATAGCTATAAATATACCAGCAATCAAAATGTCACTTCAGATCTTTAGAGAAGCTCTCATTTTCCACAGTAAGTCTTCCAAATCTTTTCCTCACTTCTGAAATTCCCAATCAGACCCCCAAAGCCAACTAAAGAAAACTCAGCTTTCTACTTTCCCGAATCAAGGCCTTCCGTGTGAATTTCCTCAACTTCTCTCCCCTTCCTGTCTCCAAAGATCTCATAAACCAGTTTGCTTCCCTTTGAGCGCAGAAATACTGAAACCTATTCCTTGTGCCCTAAATTGCATTTCCTACTTTACCTGCCTCTTCCTCCAATAGTCACCCCCCCCAACAATGTATCTTTAATATTTCCCTTTACTCGCTGCTCCTCTCTTCCCATTTTCCTACAGGTATGGCCAGCTCTTTCCAATTTAAGAAAACAAAGAATTTTAAAAAAGCCTTCTCCACCTTTCTACTTCTCTCCAGCCATCATTTCTTGTTTTCCCTTTACTGTCCAACTTTTTGTAAGCACCGGCCTAGCTCCAATTCCTCCACTCTCGCCAGCAACCGACATCTGGTTCTAGTCTCACCACATACTGAAATTACCCTCTTAAAGGTAACAATGAAAAAAATAAATAAATAAAGGTAACAATGATGTCTTAAATGCCAAAATCCATTGGCTTTTATTTGAACCTCATCTTCTCTGCAGGAAACCCCCCCCCCCGACTGACTCGTCCTTATTATATTTTATTATCTTCCTCCTTAAGAAACACCATATATTACTGGGACTCACTTTAGAGCCCCAACTGTTCCTATTCTGCCTTCTGGTTCTCCTCCGAAAGCTTAAGGTGGGTAATTCCCAAGGTTTTTACCCTGCGTTCTCTTAATGATACAGAGTTCTCATCAGGGAATCTCATGTGATTCCACAGTTTTGACTGCCTTTGACTTTATCTCGAATCCTGACCGCTCTCTTCTGATCTACAGACTGGCATCCTCAGATGCTTACTGAAGTTTCCATCGGGGGCACCTGGGTGGCTACACAGTATTGATTCTAAGACAGAAAGTAAGATTAAAAAAAAGTTCCCATCAGAATATGGCTCAAATTGTGCATATATAAGCCACCCCCATCTTCCTCTTCTTATTTAAGTTATTACTTGTTCAGGCACATTTCTCTATAGGCAACATAGAATGGCTTTTAAAGGCTAAAAATCTTACACTTTCCTTACGCTTCAGGATACTTGCTTACAAATAGAAATTGTTGAAGGAATGAGCAAACTGCCACCTACCAGCCACTGTAATAGTAGACCTCAATTTTAATTTGGGGGTTGAGCCCAACAATATAATCCTCATACCATATATCATGCTTTAGATGATCAAAACACTAATTTGCACTTCTGAAGAAATAATTATACATTAAGCTAATATATTAATTGAAATAATTATTTATTGAAAAGGCTGATGTGCTTCATTATTTTAATAAGGGAACATATACGGCATGGTATACATTTAAAGAAGCCCGGGGATCTTATTCCTGGAAAGGATGAGGAAATCTCTTAAAACACTTAGCTTGGGCCTGGCCTAATTCTCACAACATCTCCTCTGGGTAATGTTCTGCTTCAACTACACCTAAATGGGAAACAAATGAAATAAGGGATGTGTCCTTGAGTCAGCATCCTTCACTAGAATCCCAGGCTGCGCAGAGTTGGGCTTGGCTGCCTACAGACCGTATTGATTGTCCTTAATTTGCCATACGTTGGGCAGGGTTCTTTTCTACGTTACCCAGGCACCTAAATCTTTCTTTCCACGTTCTCCAATTCCTCTGTGTTCCTAGACTTGGGGAATGAGCAGAAGACAAGGTAGACCCACCGACCCTGGGCAAATGAAAAGTTATTCCAGAATATTCCTTAGTGTAACAGCAAGATGGAAAACATTTTGCAGTTTGTAAGGTTTGACAGATCTAGAGCAAGGTCTGATGTTTTGCAACCTTTTAATTCAACGTGGCTGATGTGAAATAATAAAATGAAATACCCATGAAAAAGACAACACGAGAATGTGACTGGAATATATTGAGTAACTTTGCAGCGTGCAAGGTTAATTGGACTCTCTCTGCAACTGGTCTTCTGGGACTGTAAAAATAGTTTACTGATGATCATGATGTTATGCAGAATGTGCAAAGGGATTTTTTTTTTCACTTAACTGAACTGAGTTAAGTTTTCAAAGGACCAAAATTGACTACCCCAGAGTTTTGCTACACCCTTTGGCTTTCAACAGAGAAATCTTTAAAAAATCAGAGTTATCATTAATATCTATAAGTTTAAGTCAGAGCCTATTTATCAGCATTCAGCATTAAAGAAAAAAGACTAACTCACACAAACTTCAATGGAATGCAAAGTAATATAATGAAGTTCTGACCAACTTCTGGGAAGTTCTGATCTCTTCTGGGAAAAACCTCCAACAAGGAAATTCTTAAATATTGTTTTCTTAGGTTTTCTCCATTTATGCAGAAGGGGAAGGAAGGAGGGAGGGAGGGAGGGAAGAAGACAGAGACGGAGACAGAGGGGGTGAGAGAAAGAGGAAGGGGGGGGCAGGCAGAGAGATTACATATTATCTCCTCTTCCTTCTTCCCCTTTTTGGGCCCAAGAGACTTAAATGGAAATAGCTATGTCTTCCCTTTTCCCCTCCTCTCCTCCCAGAGGAAAAGAAGCAGGGACTGGAGATAGACTAGATTATACCAGAAAACCTAATCTTGACAATGAAGACTGGACTGCATTGCAGAAAGCTCCGATTTGCAGCTTTTTCCAAACTAGTCGCCATAACTTAACTAGCTTGCTAAGGGGCAAAACAACAAGCGGTCATACATAGCACATTTCTTCTTCTTCACTGCCGCAAAATTGCTCTATGATCCATGGAGCCCAATAAAAACAAAACAAAAATCACCAATAGGAGTTTGGCACATTGAGCCGAGAATACCTAAAACAGCAAACCCAGAATCCACCAATGGGATGGGTACCATGCACTGCTTAAATGAAAATGATATCCATATCTTAGCAATTTACTACACTGTAATTTCCTTCCTCACTCTTTCAAAAAAGAAACAAGGCATGCTTTCAAATCCTTACTTGGCTAGCTGACTGGGATCTGGATATCCAATCTAATTATTTTGGTTCCAATTTCCAACCCTATCAGGGGTGCAATGGTGCAAAAAATCAAAATGTCAGTCTCCTAAATGTGGTCATATCTAAAAGCTAAAAGCTCTTCATTTGCTGAGCCATCACTGTGTGGCCTGAAGCTCCTGTCATAACACAATTTATGTTCAGGGCTCTGAATGGGACTTGAGAGGGTTTCCCAGTGTACCAGCGCTGAACATTTATATAACATATTTCAGATATGTTACAGCTAGTTGCATCATCTTGTCCTATTGGAATCAGTTATAACAAGATGCATCAAACAGTCTGCTACAAAGAGACTTATTTACTACGCTCCTCCCCACCCCACCCCCTTTCCTGCTTTTATATTTAATTGGCCAAAAGAGTAATCCACACATTCTAAAATATTTAGGGAATACAGTAAGCAGCCTGGAACCAAAAGTAATAAAATGCCCATTATTCTTTACATCAGTGATTCCTACATTAAATACTAACTAAATTCCTCTGGGGCTTGGGTTTTGCTGTGAGGGGGATATTTTTGTGAATTATTTCCATTTAACTCCCTTTTGAATAACCATCTCACTTTGGATTCTGACACATCTGGCCTTGCAAAACCACTCTCATGTATTTCTATGGCTTTCACAAATAGGATAAAAAAAGATTTGCATTGAAACACGAGAAGCGTGCTTTTATTTTTTTTTTTGTATCATCAATACAATATGTTTGGCAAGCTCCCTCATCTTCCTTATGATGAAAAACGCGGCAACAATTTTCTGTATCTTTAAAAGAAATAGACAATTCAATTATGCTGCGCCAGAAGCTCCCAGATCCCTCTCTGCCAAACGTCTTCACTGCATCCTGCCACAGACAATCCATTTGTATTCTGGCACAGTAGGGCACTTGTTTTGTTGATGTGTGGTACAGTTCGACTTGGGGACTATCAATAGAGCACTATATCAGTTCTGTGTCCCTCCGTGATCCTTTATTCCTGCTCCAGCCTTGCTTATTAGGATTTTCAATTTAAGTGACCAAACGGTATGTATTACTAATTGCCACCCTGAAATCTAGTAGATATTGACTCCTCTTGAAAAAAAAAATGCATTAGTGGCTAATTACAGCCCCCCCCCCCCTTTTTGGACTGTTCTGGTTACCATTTAAAAGGATTTAATCATTGCATTTCAAGGGAAGCTTAAGCTTCCCTTTGAGACCATCCAACTAATTGCTTCTGTTTTGCCACTTATTGCATGAGGTGGTTTGCAAAAAGGATCACTGAAAATGCTTTCTAAATATCAGAGTGATAAGTAAACAAGTTGGGCAAACCAAGTAATGAGCTTTTCAGGCTACTCAGGCTTTCTTTCCTTATCCAGTCCTTCATCACCTTTACTGAAAAAGTGATGTCGACATAATGTTTTTTTCATGCTTCATTTTTCATAAGAAAATAATGTGACTTCAGGGCAAAGTCTTTCCCTTTCTCCATTTTTTAACAACAACAACAAAATAAAAATTTTTTTTAAAGAATGCTAGTGATGGGTCAGAGTCAAGGAAATGGAAAATTCGGGAGAGGAAGAAAGAGAGGAACGACAACACTGGAAGATAGAAGACCCAAATCTAGATTGGGTATTTGGAATCTAGTAAATCCCATCACAGGATAGCTAAGTGGCACAGTGGGCCAGGAAGTTCAAGTCCAGCCTCAGACACTTACTAGCTGGGTGACCCTGGGCAAGTCACTTAAGCCTGTCCACCTCAGTCTACTTATCTATGAAAGTGAGCTGGAGAAGGAAATGGTGCGCCACTTCAGTGTCTTTGCCAAGAAAACCCCAAATGATGGGGTCATGAAGTCTCGAATGACTGAACAACAAATCCAGCCAGCTCCTGACACTAACTGGCTCTGTGACCTTGGGCAGATTCCTTCAGCTTCCTCAACTGTAAAATGTTGTGATTTTTTATTAGATATGCTGTAAAGTTCTTTCCAAATCTAACTTTTCAGGATGTCCTAATTCTAAAATTATTAACTAGTCTACAGAAGCTCAAGTCTAACTTTTTATGATGTCTCAATGCTAAGATTATCAACTAGTCTATGTAAAGTCCTTTCCAAGTCTAACTTTTTAGGCTGTCCTATTGCATAAATGATTAACTAGTCTATATAAGCGCCTTTCCTATTCTAACTTTTTAGGATGTTCTAATGCTAAGATTATTAACTAGTCTAACAGTCTCCAAGAATGAATGGAAATGAATGACATTCATGGTCAAAAGAAGAAATGATGTCTTCCAAATTACTTCTAATGTTCAATTATTTTCCTGAACTCCCACAGAGAAGCTTCAAATATGCATTTTATAGGAATCCATACTTGCATATATCATTTTTCCAAATCCTACACCCCTAAAATGATTCGGCTTGAGAAGCAAAAATATACATTAAAAAATAACACCAATTATATGCCTTACTAAGGTTTTATATGAGTCAGACTTCAGGAAAAGTGTTATTTATGCTAAGAGTAATGTAAGACATATATATATATATATATATATATGTATGTATGTATATCTATATATATATAATATAGTTACCATTCTATCTCTAACCTCTTCTGCTATACACATACATTGGCTAAATATTAATACAAAATTGAAATAACATATGTACTTATAGAGAGTATAAGTTTGCACACAAAAAAACCCCCATAAAAGCAGCTCTGCTTCAAAATGAAGTTAAAATAGGCATATCGATGGATATATTAAGTAGTTTTCCTTAAATCAGGGGGTGGGAGGAAGGTATTATGTTGCAAGTACTTTTGGGAAATTTGTTACAAATTCCTGATGTTTAAATGAAATATAGCAATAAAAACCAGATATATTGACTACATGCATCTAGACAAATATAGCAAATCAATAATAGAAAAAAAATGGCAATATTATCTCTGATAATAAAAACTAGAATTTTAACACCTTGGTACATACAGCAATGATTTATTACCAGAGCTGGAAATGACACAAAATGATTCCGGTGCAAAAATAAAATTAAAAATAAAAAGAACAGTTCAGACACTTCATAGGCAATGGGTAGAAAAAGCATGAATTTGCAGCTGTGAAAATATTTCACAAAAATTAAGTCTTTGGGGGAAAGTAGGAATATCCATTGTTTTCAATTACTTGTCACAGCAAGATATTAAGACCAATCTATGGAACTGGGTTAAGATGCTATGCTAAGAGAAATGTGCCTCTTCCCGATTTGCCTGAAACTAGTCTGGCACCACTGGATTTGTTCAGGCAAATCAATATGAATCTTCATCAGCTGACTGTATTCCTAGGACAAAGCTGAAATCCATGACAAGAACAGAACTCACCGATGTACACATGGGCATGGGCGAGTGTCCCCCTGATCTCCTGCTAATAACTATCAAAACAGGCAGTGATACAGCATACACTATACTACGTGAAAGGGCTTAATAGTTTCATTACTTTAATATAGTTTAATGAACATGTAAACACACCTATTATGACTTTACAATCTTGCTATTTTCCCAACAGCCAATAAGCTCATTAAAGCCTGCTCACTGTTTTGAACAAAGACCATTTTCCATTAAATTGCAAGACTTTTTCAAAATGTTTTTAAAATCACATTGTCAAAACTTTCCCCCTATAATATGTTCCTGTATGCCTAGTGGCATTTTGTCAGGTTATAGACAATCTGAAAAAGATTTCAATCACATTATTGATCAATATTATTGATCAAGCATGGACCAGGAAAGCTTCCTATGGGGATGGGCAGTCTGCCCTCTAAGGGATTTAGAGCCTCATAAACAGGATTGTATGATAGAAATATGGGTTATAATAACAACAGCGGCCAGCATTTATATAGCACTTTTAAGGATTAAGAAGAACTTTTCATACTGTTAGCTCAGTTGATCCTCACAGCAATGCTGTGAAGAAGATGCTATTATTATGGCCATTTTAGATAAGGAAACTTGAGGTAGAGATTAAGTAAATGACTTGCCTAGAGTCACATAATAAAATGTCTGGGGCAGGAATTTGAACTCAGGTCCTCTTGACAGTGTCCAACGCTCTATCCCCTATAAATACATCATAAATAAACATGAATTATCTTCATTATTTAAGGGGTACATTAACATTTTCATTTATAATTATAACCTATAAATAGGCATGATTTACACTGTAACTGTGCTAAAGTGGAGGAAGAGAAATGATCACCATTTAATTCCTTTGGCTCTACTATAATATCCATTCAGGGTACAGAAATATTTGCTGCAGATTCATCGACAGGCCTGATACACATAGCACAGCCAGAAGGCACACTTACAAAGAAGATGCCCCACTTCTAGGCAGACTCTACCTTCCTGAGTGGCACTTTTGGAATTGAAGAATAATGAGAAGCCTCGGATGTTTTTCAATTAACTCAAAAAGATCCCTTTGGTGTCCTATTTTCAAAACTCCTCGGGGCTCTTCGATAAGAAATGCGTGTCCGCGGGACGTTCGCCAAGTTAGTTCTGCCCTCTTTGGGTCCACGTTGTTGGGAAGTTACGACTTCATCCACCGTGCGTGTAGGCTGGCACGCCTGCGCCACCTGGAGAAGGCTCCGCTGAGGCTTGGGAGCTGGAGGCCATCGTGTTCCGTTCCTACCTTACAGAGGAGAAGAAATGGAGGGCCCCAAATATGAAGGGCCTTACAGGACTCCAGCAGGCGGCCTTGAACCTCCCAACCTCACGTCATTTCTGAGAAGAGCTGGCCTGAGAGTCAAGGAGCCTTGGTTGCCAGTGGTGCGCCCTACACTCTCTGTGGGGCCCCAGGCAGGCATTTAACTTCTTGTTTCTTGAAATAACTAGGAAGCCTGTGAATTGTCAGGAAGGCGATGTCCTGCACTAAGAGGGAATTGACCAAGACAGTCAGAGTCCCTCCGTGTAGGGACGTTATAAGGATCAAGTGAGATAATGCATGCAAACCGCCAAGAATTAGGCAAGTGTCAATTATTATTTACAGTTCACCACTTCTACAGAATGCTGACAAAGATGAGGAATAGCTTTTAAATTAAAGATGTTTTTAGAAAAGAAAGACGATATAACAATATGGTATACAACTATTAAAGTACACATTAGAAAGAATATTATATGGTCAGGATGATAAATTTCATAAGTAATTAGGGCATTGCAGTGTTGCTATATAATTATCACAGTTTTATTATTGGCATATTATTATTATTGCTATTGTTATACAATTAACAATGACCAAATTCTGGAGTTTCTAAAACTGAAAAATTGACTTATTTCCTATGACCACTCCACATGAATTCTTTGACAAAAGAGCTGCCAAAAAAACCCAACTTAATGGCAATATTTTATGCAAATAAAAATTTGAACAAGCGGTGGCGAGATCATATCTATCACTAAAATGGCTTTGAAGCAAATTTTAAGAGAAGAAAAAAAAAGCCAGCCATGCATGGTCAAACTAAACACAAATATACTCACAAAAAATATAATCATTTCTAGAGTACTGTGTGCCAGGCACATTAGTATGCACAAATATATCTCATGTTGCTCTCACAAGCAACTTGCAAGATAGAAGCTAGAATTATCTCTATTCTGTGGTTGAGGAAACTGGGGTAGAGATTAAGAGACTTGCCTAGAGACTTGATGGTGGGTCTTCCTGACTCCAGGCTTAACACTTGATCCACCATATCAGCTATCACTACACATACGTGTATCATACATAGACATATGAATATGTATTCATTCTCTCTCTCCCTCTCTCTCTCTCTCTCTCTCTCTCTCTCTCTCTCTCTCTCCCCCCCCTCTCTCTCTCTCTCCCTCTCTCTCTCTCTCTCTCTCACACACACACACACACACATACACACACACACACACTTTAATAAAGGCCAAGATCTGGGTAGAAGACACAATCATTTCCACGGTCTACATCCAAAAGGTTTCCTACTTGACATCACCTTCAAGAATCAAGGGTCACAAACAAGCAATGATGAGGCATAAGAATAGAATTTTTTAAAAAATATGAAAGGTCAGTTAAAAAAATCTTGTCTTTCATCATTGTTGAAACCTACTGGAGAACACAGAACATAAAGAAAAGGGGGGGGGGGGCCTTTATTTTAATTAACTAAAAATGAAACAAATTTAAAGAAACCATGACAGTACTTTAAAATTAATCAGTGGCACTAGGGGAAAATTAAATGCACTACTTTATTCATCATAAAAAATGCTAGATTTTTTTAAACATGAAGAGCAACACATGACTTTAGGCAAGTGTTTTGAAAGAATACATTAGAATGCATATGTACGTTTTTAAAAATAACCTCACAGTCTTTACAGATCACTTCAAAGGAAAAGTAAATTACTATGTAGATGTGGAAATCATAATTAGCTTCAAATTGTTTTGATTAACTTATTTCTCCTTGATGTATTTAATACCTAAAGTAGCTAACTTATTAAGACTTATTTGGCTTGAAAGATTTAATGTTTAAATATCCTTTGTGTCCTAACAAAGAAAATGTTAAGCTAATGGTTGCATTATAAAGAGATAATCAAAGAAATATCACTTTATACCTAAGTGTCAAATAAATGTATTTTTCATTCATTTGCTTTTGTTCTACATAAGAATATCAATAAACACAGTATTGCTTTAGAATGAAGCACTGAAATATCACACCAGCTTAGCTCAGGTCTGAACGGTGAATAGCAATTTTACAGAAGGTGGCTAAGCTACACAAATTAAATTTGAGAAAATTATAAAAATCCTTTCACAATAAAAATATGCCTCATCACACTGGGTAGGGAACGTATTATACACAGAGGTGGCATAAGGAGTCCAGACACCCAGGTTTAAGTACCACCTTGACATATACTATCTGAATGATGCTACACAAAATAACTTAACTCTCCAGAAGCTCAGGGCAATTTTCTAAGACCATTAAGTTGTAGAGAAGACATCAACTTGCTACCTGGTAAATGGAGTTTTCTCACTTGGGAATTCTCTATATTAATGAAGTCACCTGTCTAGTCTCTATCACTAATATTGAAAATTTTTAAATGTATGTAGAATAGTGAAATTCTCCTAGGATGTTCCATTCATTATTCCATTTCACTATATTTTGTGTGTGTGTATTTGTGTTCTGTTTGACCATTCCTTCCATTCCATTCTTGTCCAAACCAGAAAACGTGGGTTCTAGTGTTCACTCCACCACTAACTAGGTTCCATGACTTAACTCTTACCTGCAAAATGCAGATTATAAAATACACCTAAACCTGCTTCAAAGATTGTTGTGTTCCATTTATATAACACAGGAGAAAGTGCTCTGAAAAATATCAAGCATCATAAAAGAGTAATATAGTATTTGACAGTTAAAAAAAAAGTTAAAAGCAAACAAACAAGAAACTAGCCCATTCAGACACTGGTTTTTATTTTAAAGCAACATAGTAACAGAGATTTTCCTTGTTACTACTGATTTTATATTTTTCACTGGGTTAGAAAATGGAAATGGAAGGTGTGGGGATGGTGGATAGGAAGGTTCTTACAGAAGTTACATTGAATCCTGAAAGCTCCAGACTCTATTGCCAAAGAATTAAAGGGTGCTTTATGTGTTTTTAGCAGGAGACAGCATGCACAGGTCAGGTATGGAAGTAGTTCTCTATGTAAAATGTACTTCTTATTATCTCATGTATTTTTTACAGAATCTTTGATCATTTTGCAAAGAAGCCTTTCCTCAGAACTCTACATGATATCTGATATGAATCAGCCTTTCTATCATATAGCCTTCAAGGAAGAAACAGCCAGGAGTACTTGGGATTTCCTCCAAGAATCAAGATTCCCAATTCTGTTCTCACACTGCAAGAACAAAAAGCCCTCTCTCCCTCTCTCTCTTTCTCTCTTGAGCTGTAACAAGAGCATGTGTTGGGACCCAAAGAGAGAGGAAGCCATGGATAGGTGAATGAGCAGGGATGCCTGTACCATTCGTGCGGGGATTCGTGGCACCAGAATCCCGTCAGGAGTGGTGTTGGTGGAAGTGCTGCCACCTCCTCAGTGAGGCAGACACATACAAGCCTTGTCAATGTCATGACGTCACACCTCCTGGTAAAGCCCTGATATTTCCACCCTGCTCCCTGGATTTGGCCATTCCCCAATTGTTCAAGGGAATACAAGTCATCACTTCTTCCTCTAAACTCTCTTAGAACCCTAATCTCTACTCTGCAGGTCTGCTTATTTACATTTTCACCCAGAGGCACAACTTAAGATGCCATAATGATAATTCGTTTATAGAGTCAGCTTGGTGTGTAATGGATATCTGGTTTGCTCAATAAGGAAGTCCTGGTTCAAGTCCCATTTCTGACATAGTGTGTGACACTGGGCAAATCAATTAACTTTCCAGTGCCCCAAACAAATCTCTGTGTGTATCAATTGAAGAGTAGAGGATGAAATCACTGGTCCATTTTTTTCAAAGTCACTCAATTTTATAGTGCTCTTAAGATTTGTAAAATATTTTACCCACCAAAGTTCTAAGAAGTATTATTCCCATTTTACAGATGAAGAAAGTGGGGGAGGGGGGAAGGGGGCAAGTAATCTTCCATGGCTCAGAGTATAAGTATCATCACCTGGATTTAATTCCTAGATTTCCTGAAGCTAAATGCATTACTCTCAATTGCAAAATCTTTGGCAAAGTGGGAGTACCAAACCCAGAGGACAGACATCTAAGTATCCCCTCATTTCTTTTACATTTGGCTCAAACTGAGTGATGGTAGATGACAGCATGTAAAGAAGGGAGTCATGCAGAGAAGATTGCTTACTCTCAGATGCTGGCAGTGAACGGGACGGATTGCTATGATTCTGTTTTCAGTCAATCAAGTATTTACTTATTAAGTAGGCTGAGGATACAAGAGGAAGGAATAAAATAATCTGTACTTGAAAGTTTATGTTCTAATAAGGGAGATAAATCAACATAAAAATCTGTATAGCACCAAAATAAAATTAATGCAGATATATGAAGTACTTAAAATGTTTCTATAAAATTATTCTACACAGTATCTTCAATGAGCACATGAAACTACACCTCTTTAAAACTTTACTATTCCTCCTCTGTTTGTGGTGGCAAAAAACTGGAAAACGAGGGGATGCCCATCAATTGGGGAATGGCTGAAAAAATTGTGGTATATGTTGGTGATGGAATACTTTTGTGTTCAAAGGAATAATAAAGTGGAGGAATTCCATGGAGACTGGCACAACCTCCAGGAAGTGATGCAGAGCGAAAGGAGCAGAACCAGGAAAACACTGTACACAGAGACTGACATACTGTGGCACAAGAGAACATAATGGACTTCTCCAGTAATGACTTTACAATGTCCCTGAACAACCTGCAGGGATCTATGAGAAAGACCACTATCCACATTCAGAGGAAGAACTGTGGGAGCAGAAACACAGAAGAAAAACAACTGCTTGATCACATGGGTTGAGGGGACATGGCTGGGGAGGGAGACTCTAAATGATCACCTAGTGCAAATACCAACTACATGGAAATAGGTTCTGATCAAGGTCACACGTATACCCAGTGGAATTGTGTGTTGGCTATGGGAAGGGTGGGGAAGGGAGGGAGGAATAGAATATGATTTTTGTGACCAAGGAAATTGACCACATAAAAAAATTAAAAAGAAAAAAACTTTACTATTTCTACAGGCAGCTAGGTGGCTCCATGGATTGAGAATCATACCTAGAAACAGAAGATCCTGATCCAAATTTAGTCTCAGACCGTTCCTCACTGTGTGACCCTGGGTAAGTCACTTAACCCCCAATGCCTAACCATTACCACTTTTCTGTCTTGAAACCAAACAGATGTTTCTAAAGATTTTAAAACATAAAGGGGAAGGGGAAAAGTGGTATTTTTAAATAAAAAAATAAAATTTAGAAATCTATCATTGCTCTCCTCAGACCAAACCCAAAATCTGTTTATACTCAGTTTCTAAAAAGGTCCAGCACTAAAAGGGATTGATTTGAGTTTTAATTCTCACTGGTCTTAAGAATAGGTTTATATTGTGGGATTCCAATCCTAACCAGATGAAAATCTTAGAATTCTTTCTAAAGAAGCCCATCTGCTAGATTAAGAGTAAACCAAAAATACACTGTTTACGTTTCAGCTATCACTTGTGTGGTATTCATTTGGCAACGTTTATATTGCACTTTTCAGTCCAGAAATTTTATACCAATTTATCTTTCTAAATATTTCTTTCCTACTATGTTGTATTTTCTAAGAAATCTGCTAATTATTGGTAAATAACTAATTAATGGTAAATATATTTAAAGCTATGAAATCTTGTAAAACCAGCCAACGTAGGTTTGCCAAGAGTCATGAGCATATCTATCTATGGCATAGATGTCATAACAAATGGCAGAGCAAAGTTGTCACTTTTATTTCTCTTGAGTATATATAAAAATGGCTTTATAAATGCACAGCAAGGGCTTTAAAACCCTTTAAAGAGCTCTTTATTCCTGTTTTTAAAAAAAAATTCCTGTTAAGAATGATAAAGTAGTAGACTAAGCATGGGATCAGGACCACGAATTAGTAACTCAGTCACCAAATCCCTGGAGCATCTCGCCCCCCTCCCCCATCCACCTGGACCTTCCAATTTGTCTTTAGCCCCCTCTCGGTGTCCTTCAGATCACTGTCAGATTCATTGCCAAGCTTTAATACACTGAATTATATGTTCTTGGCTCCCAGAAACACCCCAAACTTTCTTACCTCAATACCTTCACGTGCCTTTCTTTATTTCCAAAATATCCCTCCTTTCCCAACCCCTGCTTGACCTTTAAGGTTAGAACAAAGTCACTCTGCCAACGAAACTGCTTTGATCTCCTTCATTCATTCATAAATAATCTTTCTCGCCTTGGTTTTTCCATAATCCTCTGATGATACTTACCTCATATACTTAGGAGACCCTACATTGAATCAAGAAACATTATTTATTATTATTTCTATGTTGCAGTTATGTTTCATCACACATCTAATAGTGTTTCCTACACAAAGTAGGTGCTCAATATTTACTTGAATTGCTATCTTAAAATGCCAGGAAATGTCACTGAATAGACATATTTAAACAAGAGAGATAGAAACCTAACTTGACCACACAAAAGCGTGTATATATAATGAAGCACGGCACGGTCAAAGGGCCTTGGTTGGTTTCCCCAAGTGGACAGGGTGTCTTTTGAGAAAAGAAAACACAGAAGCCAAAACTTCAAGGGCTGCGATCAGATCCCAAATCCTTCCCTTCACAGACTAGGTTAAGTGAGGTTAAAGGACTAAGGCAGGCAGCTCATTTGTGCCAAAGGTACTAGAATCCAGATTCTTTGCCCCTGGATGTTAAGACTACTTTCTGAAGAGCAAGGATGTTCGGAAGGGGAAAGGACAAAGGATTGGGAGGACTGAATCTAAAAACAAGGCTGAGAAGAAGGGTAGTTTCTAAAGAAGCAGATGTTTCTGGTAACCAACTGCATGATATAAAAGGAAAACTCTGGAGGTTCAAGTATGGGTACAATGTGATTCAATTAAGCATTTGTCTGAACCAATCACTCTGTCTCTTTGTGTCCCCCCACCCCACCCCCGCCTTGGAGAGCTGGGTATCTCATCCATCTTCCCTGAAGGTCCTGAGGTTTAAGTTACATTAATATTGCTAATTAGATAGAAAGACATATGGGATATTTTAGGTATCATCCCAAGACTCAAAATGAACGCTACCTGCTTCTCTAAAACCTGTCCCTGATCTTCCTCATTCACTTGACAATGAGCCTTTCAAAATGAAAGAAGGAAGGAAGGAAGGAAGGAAGGAAGGAAGGAAGGAAGGAAGGAAGGAAGGAAGGAAGGAAGGAAGGAAGGAAGGAAGGAAGGAAGGAAGGAAGGAAGGAAGGAAGGAAGGAAGGAAGGAAGGAAGGAAGGAAGGAAGGAAGGAAGGAAGGAAGGAAGGAAGGAAGGAAGGAAGGAAGGAAAGACCTTGTGAAGAATTTCATTACTAACTTTCCTCTGTTTGCTTATCATGTTTTCTATTTGTGCCCCATTACATGGGAAGATCCATGAAGACAGAAATTTTTTAAAATTAATCTTTATATTTCCCCAAATATTTACCATAATGCTTTTTTTTTTCACAGAAAGAATATGTTGGATTAAATTGAACTGAACCAAATTATAAGTGAATATAAGAAAACACCAATTGTCTGAAATATAAAAACCAAAGAGGAACATCAATAAGCCCTTTCATCCAACTCTAGCCTGCACACAAAGGCAGCCAGAAGCTATCAACAGTGGAAGAAGCATCCTGCTAGGTAAGGCAGTATGAGCTAAAATGAATGGGCAGGAAGCCTATACTAGTACTAGAACTCATGAAGCCATGGGGCACTGCATGCCTATAGCAGAATGTGGCCTGAGGGAATTTTTAGAGGGGAATGAAATCACTAAGCAAGACTCAGGCCAAGGAAACATCTGGGGATGCAGTGACTCACTGGGGAGCCAAGTTCAAGAACTAGGGGCATTGAAGCATGCTGGTAACTCTGGGCATGGAGACATCAAAGGAGGTGAAGGTCAGCTACAGAAGCCCAAGGGCAGCAAGGGGCCCTGGAACAAAAACCTAACTCAATTGAGGTTGCAGATATAAGTAAAGAAAAGCTACTGAATACTCTAAAGAAATGTTATTTCTCTAAAGAAAGCCAAGAAACAAACTCTGAAGGAAAGAGAAACTCCACAATGACTACTGACAAAACCTTAAGGGAAAAAAAGTAGATTAGTTACAAGGAGTTCAACAGTACCTGAATGAAATGAAATGACAGATAAGAAATAAAATTATAAATTAAATAAAAGCTCTGAAAGAAAGAACTGGAAGGAAAAAAAACAGCTTCTGCTAGGAAGTAGAAAACTTTCATCAAGAAACAGACCCCCCCCCCCAGGAAATTAGAACAGAACAAAGAAAACTCAACATTTCCTTGGAATAATAAATACTAGAAATAAGCCAAAATATTGAAAAACAGAAATTGAAGAAAATGTTACATATCTACAATAAAAAACAATTAAGCTGGAAAACAGATGAAGGAAGTAATTAAAAAAAAAAACATTTAACTCCCTGAAATATAGTGCTCTTTGCCACCCCCCACCCCAACCTGGAAACTTCAAGAAATTTCAAGAAAGATTAAATGAAAACATATTTGCTACAATGTATTTCAGATTTAATAGAAAAAAAAGAGAAAACAAAAAGAACACACCAGTCATTTGCTAAAAGAAGTTTCCCAAATTAAAATTCCCAAGGATGTCATAGCCAAAATCCAAAGTAATCATGTCCAAGAAAAATACCACAAAAAGCCAGAAACAATTCCATTCCCAAGATTACAGTCAGAATCTTTTAAGACTTGGCAGCAACAACTGAGAAGAAGAGAAAATCTAGGAATACAATATTCCTAAGCAAGAAGAATACAACTTGGAATAATTTATACTACAAGGCTGGGTTTAACCCTCCATGGAAAAAAAAATGTATATTTTATGGAAAAAGAACTTTTTTTTTAAAACCTTTTATACCTTCTGTCTTAGAATTGATACTAAATTCTAAGACCGCAGAGCTGTAAGGGTTAAGCAATTAGGGTTAACTGACTTGTTTAGAGTCATCCAGCTAAAAAGTATCTGAGGCTAGACTTGAACCGAGATCTTTCTGACTTCAAGCCAAGTTCTCTTTACAATATACTAGGAAAAACATGTGCAACTCAAAAAGCTTTTTCACATAATTAGGAAGTGCAAAAAAAAAAAAAAAAGAAAAGAATCATAGGGAAACTATTAATTGGTGGAAAGAAACTTTGTAGCAAGTTCCTCTAACAGTTGTGATAGAGAATTGATTCAAATATGTAAGGATAAGAGCCATTTCCCAATAGGAAAATGGTCATAATATTTTAATAGGAAGTTCTAAAAGAAGAAAAGTAAAATAACCAATAATGACATGAAAAAATTGCTCCCAATCATTTAAGATAAGAGAAAGGCAAATTAAAACGACTTTGAAGTTCTACCTCATATGCATCAAACTGGTCAAGATCAGACAAAAGAAAAACAAAACAAATTTTTGAGGGACTTTTCAGAGGATTGGCACGTTGATGCACCATTGATAGGGCTGTGGATTGGTCCACTCCATTCTGGAAAATAATCTGGAAGTATACACAAAGTTTAACTCAACTGTATGCTCTTTAAACATTACAATTCTAGGCTATCCTTCAGAGAGATGAAAGAAAAAAATATATGAACAAGAACTCTTGCTGTAGCAAAGAAATAGAACCTGAGTGCTTATTAATTGGGGAATGGCTGAACAAATTATGGTATGGGAATGTAAAGAAATATTACGTATTATAAGAAATGACAAAAGATTCTGAGAAACCTGAGAAGGGCTTATATAAACTCAGAGAGAGTGATGTAAGCAGGAACAAGAAAAAATGACTATAACATTGTTAAAGAAAAATAACTTTGAAATAATTAACAACTTTGTCCAATGCAATGACCAACCATAACATCAGAGTACCATTGATGAAGCTTATTTCTCACTTCTTAAGAGAATACTGTTGTATATATGAGACACTTCTGGACATGGCCAATATCTGAGTTTCTTTTCTTTGATTATGTCACAAGGGGAGTGTTTGTGGAGCCCATAAAGAAGAACATAATAACGGTGACCCCTTCCCTCCTTCATAGCAAAGGACAGTCAGAGAGGAACACAGACAAGCAGAACAGTTTTGGGACTAATGTGATTTTTTTTTTTAAATCAAGATGTATGTAATGAGATTCTCAATTTCATATAATATGATGTGCCTCCTTTGTTCCTCTTAGTATATGGAAGCTGAGAAAGATAATTAAAATTTTTTTAAGTATTCAAATAAGTTCATTAACTAGCACAGACAGTGCTCAAATTAAAAAGTATAAAAGCAATCCAATTATGACGACTAAATTCCTTGATTCTCCATATCATATAGTTACAGAATGATTCTTTTCTATGTCCATCCATACCCTGCTCAACATTAAATTATTTTGCTAGAAATAATACAACGGAAAAATAATTTTGTATAGATGACATTTTAATTCAAAGTTATGTCCCAATGTAGCTAAAATCTGAATGATGAAAATTTCAAATAGACACAAAATAGAGATAATGGCAATAATAGTAACCCCTCTATATTCACATATGTCCCCCAAAACTTTTTCCTTTTCCAATTCATAGGTTCATATAATGTGTGGGTTTGGGTAGGGACCCACATATATATTTTTACATATTTTTTTATCCCCAATCTGGCCCTTCTCAGCTTTGCCCTGGTATCCATGCAGCTAAGTCTCAAGGAAAAGAAGGCAAGAAGTAGCACTACAATATACCTGGTACTCTCCTAGGGCTGTCTCCCCAGGTTGTAAGTGATGGAAAATCAACAAAATTGGGGGGTGGTTGAGAGTGGAGGAGTCCATTTCCTCTTGGCTGAGATACTCTGGATTCCTTGTAGTTGTCCCAGGCATGGCATGGCTACCATTTTCTAATTAGTTGGACTTAACACCTTCTACCAATTAAGAGGAGGGAGAATTCTCCCAAGACACAGACAGTTGAGGTTGCTACATCTAGGACCATTTCATGGCAAGTTTTCAGACAATTTAACATGAGTTGTTATTGTTTCTTTAAATAATGTATTAAATTCTAACTTTTTTCTCATCCAAAAGAAGACCCTCCCATCCACCCCCATCCCTCGAAACCTATCCTTGGAACCAAGATTAAGAATTCATGTCAGAGCATTAGCAAATCAAAAATGTGGTAGATACTATTTTGTTTTGACTTTTAAAAAACCTAAAAGGTCAGATCTGTCATTAAAGAAAGCAAATAAGCACATTTTTCACTCAAAGTCACTGCTACGCCATAAAACCACAAAGAGATTATTGAGAATTGTCTCAATCTGTAACGAAAAAAGATAAGAAAACAGAAAGATTAAAATAAATGTATTGTGGCTATGCTAGTTGTAGTGGGATGCTTAAGTGAAAAGGCCTCGGTGGTGATTTACTGTAAGCTCCAAATGAGTCAGCCGAGTGATGCAACCGCCCAAAAGGCTCCTCTGATCTTCAGTGACATCAATAGATGTGGAGGGACCACAGCGAGCTAGGTGACAGCTCCATCGTATTTTCTCGGCGAGTCTGAGTCTGGACTCACTCCTATCTGGCGGGGGGGGGGGGGGGGGGGGGGGTTAGAAAGGATGCTGACATGGCTAAGAACTTGCAGAGGGTCATGAACTGTAGGATCCTGGGTTTGTAACTGGAAAAGATCTTAGAGGTTAGTGACTCCAGCCTCCTCCTCGTTGTATGGATGGGGGAGCCGAGGACCAGAGCCAGGCAGCTACTAAGTGTCTGGGGGTGCTGTGTGGATGTGTATTTGTTACCGAAAGGGAGAGAGGCTGGAACCAAGATCTTCCTGGCTCCATATTGAGGTTTTTACCCACCAGTACTACTAGAGTTATTCTACTGAGGGTACAGAATGAGAACTATATGGACAGAAATGGCCATTGCATCATCTTGTTTAAAATTCATTTTATTTTTTTAATGTTATTTAATTAGATGATTTAGAATCTTTTTTCATGGTTACAAGACATGTTCTTTCCCTCCCCTCCCTCCACCCCGCTCCCATATCTGACGCACAATTCCTCTGGGTTTCACGTGTGTCACTGATCAAGACCGATTTCCGTATTATTACTATTTGCACCAGGGTGATCTTTTAGCGTCTGCTTCTAAAGAATTTTTCGAATAGTAGGAGAGGGAAGAGAGTATTCAATGAGTATTGGGAGCGACTTTCAAGAGTAAAGGCATCAGGAGAGTTAGGGGACCCAGAATCTTGCAATATAATGACAATTAAAGAAACTGAGAATATTTACCAAAGAGAAGAAAAGACTTTGTGGGGGAGGAGAAGTCTTAAATATCTGAAAGGCTGTCATGTAGAAGAGGGATTAGGTTTGTTTTTCTTGGTCTGGGATTGCAGACCAATGGATTGAAATTACAGGAAGATTGATTTTGGCTCCAACATAAGGAGAAACTTCCTAACAAGGGAAACTGTCCAAAAATGGAACAGACTGCATCAGGGAATGGTGATTTCCCAATCAGTGAAGGCTTTTATTTAGAGGCTGGATAACCAGGGAATTACAGAATTACTGCCTCGTAAGACTTGATCTCAGAGGTCAACCTAGCGAAAATAAAACAGGAATTCCCTCTATAACATTACTGACGAGTGGACATCAAATTCAGGCTTAAAGACCTTCAATAAATGGTTAACCACTGCCCTGGGTAACCCATTCTGCTTCTGGGCAGTCCTAATTTTAGGAAGTCTTTCCCTACATCAAGACAAAATATGACTTAGGCTCTGCTCTTAGTTCTGCCTTTAGGCCTTAAGTAAAGCAAATAGAATCCCTCTGAAGGACTGGAAAGGCCAGAAACCCTTCAAATAGTCGGAGAGCCCTCACTACGTCTGCTCTCTTTCCCAAGTCAAAGCATTCCGGTTCCTTCACCCCATCCTTTACTGTCCTCTTCATCTACTTGTCTTCCTATCCTGGCTGCCCACCTCTTCGCTAGTTTTCAGTTTCCTTCCCAAATTGTGGTCTGATTAAAAGAGAGTACCATAGGCCCAACGCTCTCCTCACATTGGACAACGAACTTACACACGTTTGCTGATGCTTAAAAGAGCCCTCCAGAACTTGCTGACATGCTGGATATGTCTGACAACGTACACTTCGCTTGTCACCATAAGCCACCCTCTCTCTCCGGAGAGAAGAGAGAAAAATATGCTTTCTCTCGTGTTTCTGGAACCAAGACGGGCCCCTGAATTTGTCTGACTTCCACTATCTTTAAGTGTTGTACCAGTGAGTTAATAGTCCCTAGCACCGTCCTGTCCTTCTCTAAATGGCAGGCACACAACCTGTCCTCAGGCGTTTTTGGGGTGATGGTGGGGGTGAATACTCTGGCATAGAGGGCAGCCTTGTCTCTGACTTCTTGGGTCGGTGCTTAGCGATGGTCTGAAGTCGGGTCAAAATGTGGGAACTTAATGCAGGCTATTCATGCTATTCCTTGGAAGGACAATACTGACACCGACGCTGAAAAGGCAGGACTCATTGGGAAAGAGCTGACGACAATGGGAACCAGTGACGGCAAAAGGAGGAAGGGCAGAGGATGAGATGGATAGCAGCGCCATGGAAGCCGGCGAGCACGAGTCGGGACCGATTTAGAAAGAAAGCAGAGACCCGGAGAGCCTGGAGTGCTTTGGGCCACGGGCACCGAACGGTGCCTCTGCTAACTTGGTTCCAAATTCTTTTCCAGACATTGGACCGATTCATGAATACAACAGTTTGTTGGCGGCGCTCTATTGGGAGTCCAAGGGCTCCAGACTTTAAGGATACAGGTTATTTCCTGCAAAGGTGTACAACAGAACTTGGCCACGTCGCCTCATTTTATGTTATCCTTGTCCGCGCCCTCCCAGAAGTTCTCCCAAGATCTCTGCAATGGCAGCTTTCTCCCTGTCTTTTACACCCTGGAGATATGGCTGCCATTCTCCGGCTATCCATTTACTGCATCACGTCACTCTCATGACCCATCCATTTCCTTTTCCAACAAAAATTGTTTTCCCAAAATTGGTAATCAGTTATGATCAACTTCTACTCGTGTCAGGCATCAGTCTACACACGATTTTGATTCTTTGGAGAAAGTCGTGCTCCATGACTCAGAGCCACGGAGCATCACTGGAAGTACTGGATGTCGTGCCTTTAACAATACAACTAAGAATACATTCACTTTTTTGGCTGCCACATCACCCTGTTGATTCATACTGAGCCTGCAGCCATTTAATACGCTTAGAGCTCTCTCCTTTTTTTCATACAAATTGTTGTCTAACTCCACACCTCCCCCCCTTTTCCTTGAATAATTGAGTTTTTGAACCCAAATACGCTTGTCGAGAACATTGTAGATGGGATTTGTGCACTGGCTCCAGGTTTGACAAGTGGTCCTGGTTCCAATGCTACAATTCTTTGAGTCTAGTCTCAAGCCCTTCCTTTTAATGTTGAGAAAATAAAGTTGCTGCTCAAAAAGAGAGCACTTTATCATTTATTAGCGGCTGAATCAAACAAGTATTAAAATGACCGCCCTTCTTAAGTTACTGGCATCATAACCAAGTCAAGGATGACTTTTTACTGAGATCCAAAGGGCAGTAAAATCACGAGTACCTAGTAGGTTCCTAGGTGTTACTTTAATCACCCTGACAGCTGACAAGACCTCCAGAGATTTCTTATTATCCCACTGAAGAGGGAATCTACTTTTGCTGTCATAAAGCTGGAATCCTTAGAACCATAAGCATTCTTCTTGGGAAAATATTGTAAGTTTGTCTTTAGTCCTTTTATTTTTTTGATCAATACCATTACTGGAAGTTGTTAGTTCTCAAATAAAATTTGTTAATTTTATTGTTTGTCCGGAGGAAATTGCCTTCTCCAAACAAGTTTGCTCAAGCAACAGTATCAGAATCCCATCCCAACCAACTTCTCAAGGCCTCCCAGGGTCATCGTGATAGTCTATTATGGGTAGGTAGCTGCTCCAATCACCAGGGATGATTAAAGTAAGGGCTGTTTCCCTTCATCAGTTTGATCTTTACTTTTTGGTGCTACAGAAGGATGCTGATACGAACGGAAAGTTTTACTTTCTCTTCGGTTTGCTTTTAGATCAGTTGACTGGTCTTCTACAGTAGAAATGTTATCGCTGAGAACAATAAACTCCTTTCTTAAACACCAAAGCCAACATGGGACAAAAAAATGATAGTAATCAATTCTTATATCTAATTGTGTAGGACTTGGCAATCACACTTCATATTTATCAGCAATCCAGATCAACTGAATGACAACTACTTTATAATAGCAATTCCTAAATGAATATACATAAAGTAAAAATTATCTTGATGTGATAAAGTTTGCTTACTCTGGCAAACTCTAAATAGGATTGGTCCAGGCTATCTTTTTATTTTTACCCCATTTTTGGCTAAGTACTTATACTGTAAATAGTTGTACATTCCATCTTGGCACTTCCTCTACAAAATAGCAAGACCCCAAAAAAAGGATTGAGCCTTATTTCTTCTAATCAAACTCCCATTGCATTGGTCCCAATTCTTTCCTCTCTGAAAGCTACTCTCTACTACCAGAGGAAGAAGGTAGGTGGTATAATGGATACAGTGCCAGACCTGGAGTCAGGAAAACTCTTCTTCTCAAGATCAAATGTGGCTTCAGACACTTCCTAGCTATGTGACCCTGGGGAAGTCCCTTAAAACCCTACTGTCCTCAGTTTCCTCATCTGCAAAACTAGCTAGAGAAGGAAATGGCAAACCAATCTAGTATCTTTTGCCAAGAAAACCCTAAATGGGGTCATGGAGAGTTGAACATGACTGAAAAACAACTAAATAACAACTACTACCAGACCCCTCTTTTATAGAACACTCTCAAAGTTATTCTACATGGCTGAATTCATAAGCATGCACTGGAATGTCCAGAAAGGAAAGAAGGGTCAATGGGAAGGCTCCCTTGGGGTATGGCAATACAATCAGCTCATATTCTATGCATGCCTATGGTTACATTATCACAGAAAGAGCAAACATTCTTCCATTGAAAGAGATTTAGAATCCATATCTCTTTTTCCTCTATAACTACCACCACTCCAACCCTTCTACTTTTTGGCCAATGTTACTACTATTCTCACAGTCATCCAGGCTGATTCCTCCATAGCCTCCACTCACTAAATCCTACAAATTATTTTCCTAGTTTTCCTCACATTTGTCTTATCATTTCCATTCTCCTGGTCATGCTCCCAGTCCCTAGTGCCTTTATTTTAAATCTAACTGTTCTCTCTTCCTACAGTCTGCCTTCTAACTGATCCTGCAAACCATTGCCAAGGTAACTTTCCTAAAATACCACTTCTGTGTTGCTCCTCAATTCAATTCCTTATTTTAAAAACTTCCACTGACTCCTTATTGACAAGAAGATAAAATATCAACTCCTTAGCATGACATTCAAGGCTTCCATTATCTGTCCGCAAATCTGCCTTTCCAACACTTATTCATTAGCCTTCCACTGTAGCTAGCTTTCTTTCCTAAACTCAAAAGATGCTTACTCATTACTAGCTCTATTAGAGCACTGTTAATTCATTGTACCCAGAATATTTACCTCTCATTTCTTCTGATGCAAAAAATACTAAATATCTTTTAATTGGCTCAGACCCCATTTTTAGTAACTTTTATTATCTTCAATCTAAATTGAATCCTTCTTTTCAGAAACAATTTATGTCTGCATTAATTTGGTACTGAATTAAACTAGTAAGTTATTTAGTTGTTATTTTTTTGGTTCTTACAGAGCCAACTTTATCATAAGCTACTGATTGGGAGGACTGAGTCATATGTGTCTTCACATAACCCATGATTCCCTGTGTCATAGAAATTTTTGCCTTGTTGCTTCTTCAAGGTTAATTCAAGTAGGGTTCCAGACTAGGAAATCCCTAAAGATATTTAATAGCCAGCATATCTATTTTTTCTGACTTAGAGAATTCCATCCCACCCACCACACCTGAAAAAAAGTTAAAATATGAGTCAAAGACAAGTAAAATTTGAAACAAAGTTATGATCAGTCATCTGCCCAAAGAGAAGCATCTATCATCTATATGGGCGGTAGGGGGAATTCATTTTTTAAAAGTAATTTAAATGAAATACACATTTTATTTTTAAACTACTGCCTCTCATTTTTTTATACTGACATTTAAGAGCCTATAAAGAATTTATTGCAAAGAACTAATGGAGATATATGATATTATATGATAGTTTTTGTTTGTTTTCAATCAACCAAACTCATCCAAGAAATTTTGAGTAATCTTCATAGTTTCCAGCACATAAAGCCAATATAGTTCATATTTATTTTTAAAGTACTGAAAATCTACAGGCGTTGACAGGATGTTAATTAGGTTAAAAGAATTCCATTTTATGTTTTTACTTACTCAGGGGGCAAATGAAGGCAAGTTCCCAATTTTTTCTGGATTCTGTTTTTAGGCCAGTTTTCTATCTTCAATTACCTGCCAATAGGAGGGGGGAAAAAACAGTGTTTTAGTAAAATAGCCTTAAAATAAATTCATAATTACCTATAATTGGAAAAATTCTGAATTTCATTTTTATGAAGAATCTAGATTCACTACAAAACCTTTAACCTTTTGAGTAGAACCAGCACCATATCTCATTCTAAAATGTTTAGGTGCTCTTTCAAAATTATTGATGGAAGTGGTATTCACACTTCCTCAGTATCCTCATTTGCATCTAACCCTCTGATTGGTGGGCTTTTTAAAAGGTACTCCTCCCAAAGCCTTCCTTTACAGAGTCTAGCCAACTCTTCCTTTCCTACCAGCTGCTCTACTTGGTTCATTCCCCTCTTTGATGGGAGAGGGGAAAATATCTTCTTCTCATTTGGTCTAGAAACTCCCAGAAAGCAGGGACCATTTTTCTTTTTATTTGTATTTTCAGTCCTTTGGCACAGTGCCTGGCACAAAGTAGGGGCTTAATAAATAAATGTGGTCAGACATCAAAATAAAAATCCTGGGGCCACTGTCAGAGGTCCTGATTTTTGTCTTGCCATTAGACTTTGATGACTCTAGAGGCTGACAACTTTGTATAACTCTGACTCCTTTAAATCCAATCTCAAACTAATCAAGACACTGCCCGATGATGTCAATGGTCCTCTTTGAAAATGAAGGATGAGCGACGTATTATATGTCGTTTTGGTTTTGTTAACCTAGATCTTTTGTGGTAAGGGGAATATAGTGTTCTGAATACCTGAAACATATAGTACTTCTTAGTATAGGCAAAAGAAAACATAATATAAAATAGTAGAATAATCTATTTAAAAAGTACACAGAGACAAATCTCTAGGTGTATATCATACGTTACTGTACTTAATACATGGCTTCATACTAATTGTTTTCATTGTTGTAAGGGCTTGTTTGCTGCGTTTTTAAAGAAGGAAGTGAACTAGCTCCATTCCTTTAAGACAATGAACATCCAAGGACATAGCTATCACTTAGAAAAGGATCAATAACAGAATTCTTTATAATCTGATGCTGATGCTGTTGCTGCTTAACTCACTCAGTCATTTAGCATCATTTGATCTCTCCCATTCTCACTCATCTCCTTTGCAAGCTGGATAATGAATAAGCATGAACTTGTATTACATCTGTAACTTTTACAATGTAAAACCAGAACCATAAAATTAAAGCAATCCAAAATAATAGGAATGACAAGCCACTAATGCCAACTGTTTTTACATTCCAAAGATATATTAGTTATAAATAATATTTATTCTTAGCAGAACCTTGGGCTTGCAAATGCATACATTTCATGCCAACGACACTTAGAAAAATACATGTATGTAGATTATTGTTGACATGCATGCTATTTTACTGATCATTTCTTTTGTGCTATTAAAGAATCCATCATGTTCTTTGTATCAGATATTCAGTGACATAAAATTATGAGTAATCTCCTTATCCAATCTAGTAGAGACTGTACAAATTCCGTGTGGAAATTAAGTGAATTGTACATATCAGATTTCCTATTTGGAGATCATTTACTACATGCAAATCTAGTATGTCAGTCTCAGGAAATGATTTAGTAATAATATGAGTTAATCAATTCCATAAGATATAATTAAGTTATTCAGCTAGACTTGAGTCTCACTGAGGGAATCCTAGCTATCACAGACAGAATTTTAACAAGTCATCATGTCCTATAAGAACTCAGAAGAATATAATTATCAATCTTGACTCCCAAAAGCTAATGATGGTACACACCACCTTCATCTTCTCTGGAACTAAATGTTAAGAATAGCGGAGCATGTGCCATCAGACATGGTCAAAATGGCTTTGCATATTAGCTTTTTTTTGTTATAATGTAGAATCCTATGATCAAAGAACTGGAAAAGACTAGGATGTTTAAAATAAATTTTTTAGAATGTTTTTAAAAATTACTAACAAAACTTCTTTCCGTGAATTTGGGAGAGGAAGTTATATAATCACAGAAACGTACAAAAAGGGGAACTAAGGCAAACAGTGTAAAAAGTGGCTTGCCCAGGGAAGGACTGGACATGAATGAAAAATGACTGAGCAATAATGGAAGGGGGAAAAAATATGGGCAGACCATGTAGCAAAAATGATGGATAGCTGGCATACAGCTAGGTCCCATTAGTACAAATAATTAATCCCCTGAAGTGGTCCCATTATTCATATTCTCACTTACTCTAAGTTATAATTATGTAAAATATGGTAAGTAGTTCCAGTCCAATGGAAATATGCATTGAAATTTTCAAGGGATTCCTTGTTTGAACTAATTAGGACCTGGCCTTACTCTACCGGCATCCATGAAATGTCAAGACCAACAGAAAAGGGTCTCCCAGAAAATGGGACGATAAATCCCTTTCCTCTTCTCCCTTGAGGATTTACTGGAAGACATGACAAGAGTTGTACAAAATGCAAAGGCATAGATGAATTGCAATCTACCACCCTGGAGGAAGGACCACACATCCACTGAGGTATGATTTCCACATGAATATTTCTCTTTCTAAACTGTTTTACAATTAATTTAACTTCTTTATTACTTCATGGTTCTAAATAGGGTTTAATGTAATCTTTATTAAAAAATATCTTTAGGATTAAAGACAATGAACACATTAAAAAGAGCTGGATTAGTTATTTTTTCCTAACATATACAGCTAATTTTTAAGTGAAAAGTTATTAAAATAAATTTGCACAGCTGTAAAGCCTAATGTTTCATAAGAGCCTAAATAATCCTCATGCTATGGCACTAATTAGTTTTCCAATTTATAGATGACTAAATGCTTCACAAGGTACTAAGGCACTTTGAAAGAACCCTAAATAATCTGTTTTGAATCTTAAAAAGTCCTGTCTCTCCACCATTTGCACCGAGCATTAAATAAGATTTTAAATATAATTACAAAATACATTATTTATCTCTGAATTCATGCTCAAAATTCCCAAACACCATATGTTTATACAGTGTTCATATTTCAGTTTCTATCATAAAGACATAAGCAAAATAATGCCCTATTCACCCCACATCTCCCTCCTCATTGCCAGTCGTCCTGACTTTTGTCTTGCAGTGAGGCCACTGTGTGCACCACCTCTTCACTTAAATCCAAGTCATATAGGTCAAGACACCACCCAGTGTGCTCACTGGTCCTCCTCCAAAGGATGAACAACAACCAACAACTCTTCAAGTTAGAATACATGACATAAAATGTGTAAAGTATTTCGCATAGACCCTAGCACGCAGTAGGAGTTTACAAACATACAGCTCCTTTCCCCTTTCTTCATCCAACTGACAAATCGATATGTTTGCATTTTTTAAGATGATCATAAATCAGAATGAGAACCAATGCTGCTAACAGGTAAAAAAATAACAATCAGCAAGTAACAACACCAAGGAAATTAGGATCCTGGAAATATTCCCGAAGTAACTTCAGAAATTAGTCAACAAGCAGATGCTATTTGCATCTCATATTTTTGTTTCACAGATATTTTATTTCACCCTAGGGAACTCAGTGCTTACAAGTCGATCAAGGGAGAAGGCATTCATGGCTTAAACAATCAACTTTGGGAAAAATAAGTAAAAAAGGGAAGTAAATGAACTGGACATAAAAGTTTATATCATAAATAAGTTGGAACAATTGGAAAGGAAATAACCTTTTCCAATTATGGGTAGGGAAAGCTCTTGACCAAACAAGGGATAGAAAATATCGCAAGACAATATGGTTCTTTTTTATTATCACTATTAGATAAAAATTTAAAAAACTGATGAAACAAGATGAATGCAATAATAACTAGAAGGGAAAAAATTCACTGTGAAAAATCATGTAAATTTCTCTTTTTAAGATATGATAGTAAACACACACATTCATGTGAAAGAGAGAGAGAGAGAGGGAGACAGAGAATAAGAGGCAATTTCAATAGATAAGTGGCCAAAAAATAAGAGCAGGAAGTTCTCAAAAGAAGTGAAGCTATAAACTAAAATTAAAAATTGTACAAAATCCCTAAGTGAATAAGAAAATCGCAAATTAAAACAACTCTAAGGTTACATATCATACCCATCAATTTGGCAAAGATAATAAAAAGGGAAGTGGCAATGGGCTAGGTAGTATGATTATGGAGTGGGCTATAATTTTAGAAAGCAAATTAAGTTATTAAAATTTCACACATCTTCAAAAAGAATTCAAAGCGGAAAGACCTGAATTTCTAAAAATACTCCTAGTAGGTTTTTCTATGTTGTCAAAATATTGAAAACTAAAGGGGATGGGGGGGGGGGGGGGTGGCAGAGGTCCTTCAACTAGACAATAAATAACAAATGATGTAGTACTCTTCATTCTCAGTCCTCTGAGCCAGTGGTTTATCACTGCATTCAGTTTCTGAAATATTTTGAAGTTGCTTTTCTTTATAATGTCATCATTACATAAATTATTCTCATTATGTTTTCTTAACTATGCATCAGTTCATACAAGTCTTCCCAGTTTCCTCTGCACTGAAAGCTAAAATGTTTTGCAAAATCTGAGTAGAATCTATGCTTTGAGTTAGGGTTGTGCTGGATGGCCTCTAAACACTTTCCAATTCTAGGATTTTATGCAGTGAGATCACTCCAAAGTCTTAAAACAGACTATCTAGAAATGTTTAAAACACTGAACATTAACAGAATAACTGGAAAGATCCCTAATACCTAAATCCAAACTATCTGGGCAAACTTAAGTTCTGACATATGCCCTTGTGGCTCCATTTCTAAACAAAGTTAAATTAATCCAAATGACTTTTTTTTTTCCATTTACATAGATGGCTTTGACTTCTATCTGTTCAATATAACGAAACATTACAGGTTCCGTCAGACTTGTTTATTTTTGATCCATTCAATCATGTGTATGACTTTCTTTTTAAACAGGTAAAGGAGTTATAAAAAGCAGAAGTTCTCTGTACTCAAGTTCCAGGGACCAGCCCTTGGCACCAATCCCGTGCTCAATCCCACTAAGAGCCAATGCTTGACAGCTCAGGCCAGTGGACCACGGGACGTAGACCCCCACCTCCCTAAGAGTCTGGAGGAGAGAACCTCCTGTCAACATGCTCAAAATCCAGCTTCCCGGGGGCCACCTGGGCAGGCAGACAGACTCTGCATTTGCTTCATGAAAAACTTCACAAATATATATTTTTAAAAATTCAAACATTCTTCCTTACTTTGAAATGTGTTTTGTTGTTGTGTTAGTGAATAATTTAGGAGAGGGTTTATTTTATGTCTTTTTCCCCCTTTTTCTGTCTTCAATAAACCTGTACACAAAGGACAAGTAAAAGACACGAGTAACCCCAAAATCCAACACGGGAAATGTCCTTTTGTAGAAATAAGAAAATTTGGCAGAAATTGTCTAAATGTCTCTCCCTCATCCCTATTGAAGAAGACAGACGAGGATGTATGAGCTTGTGTATCCAAATGCCTATGTATATACATTTATTTACTTATATAGCTACTTATTTATTTACCTTTTTAGCTACTTATTTACTTATATAGCTACTTACTTATTTCCTTATATAGCCACTTATTTACTTATAAAGCTACTTACTTACTTATTTCCTTATATAGCCACTTATTTACTTATAAAGCTACTTACTTATTTCCTTATATAGCCACTTATTTACTTATATAGCTACTTATTTATTTACTTTTTTAGCTACTTATTCATTCATTCATTTAGTGTATTTCTACAAGCATGTTGCAGCCAGCACGCTCCAATCAATCAATCAATGGCAGACGGTATTGATATCAATAACTGAAAGACAAAAGTAATTCTGAGTTTTGCTATCGAGTTCCTACCATTTGTTAGTCTTTTTATCCAGGAGTCACTTCTTTCTAGAAGGCGCCTCCTTTGAGGTTTACCTTCTAGTTTCACGTAACTCTGGATAGCAGTGCTATGGGAGTAGTTAAACCTTGCACAGAAGTAAGGTGACTGAATACTCCCTAAAACTGACTTAGAGCCTAAAAGATGAAGTCAGCTCTATTGCATCCCCCCCCCCCCATTCTCAGAGCCATTTGTGTGGCGTGTCAAACAACATCTTGTTTCATAGGGAAAAACTTGCGTACAAATCATTTATTTCAAGGTGGAAGTGGAGAAAGTCACCCTCTATGCAAAGAAATTTGGCTGCTGAGTTGACATTTTAAGGAGCTACAATTAGGTTTTGCAGCTATTTGTAAAACAAAACATCATGAAATGGAAAAAGAAACCTGGAAGAACAGAAGGTGCACATATAAAGCAGTGCATACAATTTATAATTCTTTGAACCTTGAGAGTTTCTTCCCCCTAATCAGAAGATTCGGGCAAAATCATTGTACATTTCTGCCAACCTTTTAGCTCCATTTTCTTTTTGCTGCATGAACTAATCAAATAAACTCCCAATGAATCAGACGTGGTCTTTCTTCCTATCCCTCTAGCCCCACCTCCCCTATTGCAAAAATCAGCCTCAAAAACAGTCGCCTGCTTAAAGGAACAAAGGTTTGCGGACGTTCATCTTGGTAACGAATGAGTTAGAATTAGCTGGATTATGTAGGTGTCAGATGAAGAGGGTATGAAACCTCTGAAAGCAAAAATCAGAAGTTTAGGTACTTTCAGGAATGTCATCAATTTCTTACTTATCTTGGGGCCTGCGACTTCCTGGCAGGGTGAATGGGGGCATTGGTTAACTTCAGCTTCCTTATCTATAAAATGGGTATCTTCAGTTTCTTTACCTATAAGATGGGTATAATTAACTTCTATTTATCTATAAAATGGGTGTAATTGGATAAATTCAGTTTCTTCATCTATAAAATGGGTATAATCAATGATCTTCAGTTTCTTTATCTATTAAAATGGATATAATTGGTTAACTTTAGTTTATGAAATAAATGGGTATAATCAGTCAACTTCAACTCCTTTACCTATAAAATGGGTATATTAACTTCAGTTTCTTCAGCTGTAAAATGGGTATAATAGGTTAACTTCATTTTATATACAAAATGAGTATAATGGGTTAACTTCATTTTATCTATAAAATGGGTATAATGGGTTAACTTTGGTTCCTTTATAAAATGGCTAGACTCAGTTAACTTCAGTTTTTTTTTAAATTTATAAAATTGGTATAGTTGGTTAATTCAGTTTATCTATAAAATGGGTGTAATTGGTTAACTTCAATTCCTTTACCTATAAAATGGGTATATTAACTTCAGTTTCTTCAGCTATAAAATGGGTATAATAGGTTAACTTCATTTTATCTACAAAATGAGTATAATGGGTTAACTTCATTTTATCTATAAAATGGGTATAATGGGTTAACTTTGGTTCCTTTATAAAATGGCTAGACTCAGTTAACTTCAGTTTTTTTTTTTAATTTATAAAATTGGTATAGTTGGTTAATTCAGTTTATCTATAAAATGGGTGTAATTGGTTAACTTCATTTTATCTACAAAATGGATACAATGGGTTAACTTCATTTTATCTGCAAAATGGGTATAATTGGTTAACTCAGTTTGTCTATAAAATGGGTATAATTGGTTAACTTCAGTTCCTTTACTTATAAAATGGGTATATTACTTATGTTCAGTTTCTTTATCTATAAAATGGGTATAATACCTGTCAGTGCCCACCTCAGAGTACTGTTGTAAAGATTAAATAATACAATGATTTGTAAAATATGACTTTGTCAAATCAACAAACACAACCAATGGAAATAACATATCTGAGCAAAAAACAAATAAATAATACAATGAATTTGAAGTGCTTGACAAACTTGAAATCACTGTGTGAATGTTGGTAGTTTGCTATCACAGTCATTATTATTTTTGTTACCTAGAGATCACCTGGAAAGAGCACAACAGAACAGGGAATAAACAGTCAGGAGAACACCAACACAGGAAGGAGTTTTTAACATTGGGATAAATATGGCCCTTTATTGCAGGGCAATCCAACTTATAAAATGTTATCCTGGAGGCAGCTAGGTAGAAGCATGGACAAGAGCGCCTGGGTTCAAATTTGAACTCAGACAGTTCCTAGCTGTGTGACCCTGGGCAAGTCACTTACCCCGATTCCCTAGCCTTTGCCCTTCGGTCTTAGAATTGATATTGGACAGAAGGGGAGGGTTATTTTTTTTATGTGATTCTGAAGGAAAGCTCAATGATCCTCACAACACCACTGCCAAGTAGGGCGGTACAAGAGGAATTCTCTCCATTTCAGGAAGAGGTTAATTGAGCGATTTGCTGATGGTTCCATTTGAATTAAGACTCCAGACCCAAAGTTCCTTCCGGGCTGTCACAACGTGGGTACCTCTGTGGAATGAGTGAATGTCACAGGGGGACAAGCTCGGAGACGGGGGCTCCCTTCATCTCCAAGCTCTGCCCTATCCTCGTCCCATTCCCTTGACCCTGTTTCCCCAGAAATGTTTTCCTTAAAGGCCGCATATCTGATTTCATGATGGGAATCGATGAGAAAGAAGCCTTTCACTGCCTGGAATTTTATTTTAAGGAGTTTTTATAGACTGTTCTATAGAGGACTAACCCGTAGTGCCTGAAAAGTGTGGAGCTTTTACTGCCTTGAAAAGAGAGCGGGAAGAAACCCTCTCTTTTGCATAAAGGCAAAGCCTCCCTCCGGCAGCAGCAGCTCCATAGCATCTGAATCACCGTCACCTGCCTGGGCCTGGTCTTTGGGGCTTCTCAAAGCTCCTTTACAGGATCAGCTCCTTTTGCTTTGAAGCTTTTGGGCAGTGGGTGCAGAGCGCATCTGCTGGCATGGACCGTCAAAGGGCCGCGCTGCTGGACTCCTCCCGGGCCAGGCGCTCCTAGCCTGGGATGCCTGCATGTCTAAAGCATGCCGATCCCTCGATTTCAGTCCTGGGTTCTTTACGTCATGCCCCCAAAGCATCCTTCTGAGAGAAGGGGCCACAGGTTTCACCAGGCTGGCAAAGGAGCCATCACAGAAAAGTGCCAGTCTTGACAGAAGGGCAAACTTCAAGGATTTGAAGGACTCCGTTAATCACTGGGATTCTTTGCTGTGCATTTTTTTTTTGCTGGCAATACCATGTTGGGGGAGGACTTAGCAGCCCCGGGTCTGTACAATCCTGCTGATCAAGAACAATTAACAGGGCCCAAAGGAGATTAAAACCCCCCAAGGAAGAGGGTGCGATCCCACGACAGAGACTGCAGTCACTAGGTCAGGGCAGAGGACACCGAGCTGAAGGCAGTGAGGAAGTCCGGGAGGATGGCGTCCCCGTGGGAGGGTGGTCACCCCGAGGAGGACTGGGAACACACTGCTGGTTCTTAGAAGGCCTTGGTTTCCTTTCCTGTATAGAAAACACAGCTGCTTTTTTTTTTAACCATTAATTTACACATTTTCTCTTTGTTGCTGTTTTGATTCAAAAGGGAGCAGATATTTTTTTACTTTTATTTTTATATAGTAAGAGCACACCCAGACATAAGCCAAACCCTAAAATAAATCCATCTATATACACTGCTGTGAAAGATAATGGAGCAGATATAGATTTTTTAAAAGCACTTTAAACAAACTAGAGAATTCAGAAGCTCCTACCCCAAAATGGCTGGTGGGATCACAGCAAAAGCCCAGAATTTGGAGACTGACCTTCTTGCCTACATGATGTTGGGCAAGTCATTTAATTTCTCTGGGCCTCCGTTTCCTAAATTGCAAAAGAGAGTTGGACTCACTAGAAGATGCCTCAGATTTGTTTCAGCTCAAATGCTATCATGCAACAACCTATCAAGTGAAAAAAAAATCAATGCTCTTCTTTTGCCGTGTTCTCTTGACAAATCTGGAAAATTGATCTATCAGGAAAATGTGGCAAAAATCACTTTCCAAACTTGTTTAAATGTCATTATGTCCTGTCAGATTTTAACGCTTCCGTGACTTTTTTCCCCCATCCATTTGAGTTTTTTTAAGTCCTTGCTCCATTTTATGCTTAAATGAGTAAAAAAAAACAAAATTCAAATATCAAAAATGACCAGAGCGATATTGATGCTCCAAGTACATACAGAAGCTACATGGGATAGTTAGGAGTTAAATTGTCGTCAGGTTGGTATCGAGTTATTTTTCAGACGTTTCTGACTCTGACCCAATGAGGGTCCCCCTCCTCACCCCACAAAGATACCAGAGTGATTTGCCATTCCTTTTCCAGCTTATTTTACAGATGAGGAAACTGAGGCAAACAGTTAAGTGACTTGCCCAGGGTCACACAGGCTACTGATTTAAGAAGAATATTCCCAACTCCAGGCCCAGCAGTCTATCTACTGTGCCAACTAGCTGCCCCAGTAGTTAGATGCTTTAGACAAACAAACAAACAAATCTTTATATGTTATATGAGGAATCAGGCAGTCAGTTCTGCTCATGATTCTTACACAACCACTGAAATTCTCTGATATTTACACTAAGTCCAGAAAGAATATTAAATTGGGGGATTCAGAGACTTGGATATTGACTATGTCACATGACCCTCTAACCACACCACTTTTGCTCAAGAAGAAAGACCTTCCCAGTGAAGCAACCTGGCTGTCTGCTCATCCTCTCCATCTTTTGCTGACCATCCCATCTCTTCTTCCTTTACTGATGTTTTTCTTTTTCTCTTATTTACTTATTTATTTGTTCACTTATTTATTTCTTCATCCATTCATTCATTGGTTTCTTTGTTTTAGTTGATTGATTTATTCATTCATTTACTCATCATTCCTTCAGCCCCTTTTCCACACGCCAGAAGGCACCATCTGACAAAATAACTGGATTGTGTCTTTCCTGTTTCCACTTCTCAATCCCTTTTCTGGAGGTGAACAGTCACAAGTAACTCTTCAAATACTAACTCCTTAACTGTAAAGAAGATTCTCTGGGTGCTCCTTTTGCATTCTTCATGACTCCGTGTCCTTCTTTTCACGTTATTTTTAAATTCATGTCATCATTTCTTATGGCACAGTGGAATTTCATCACAATCCTTTACCATCATTTCTTTAGCCACTCCCCAATTGACAGACACGCTTGTTTTCCAAAATTCTTTCATTGGTTCTATTTGTAAGCCTGCTCACTCCCTCCCCTCCACCCCCCTCCATGTACCTTCTCGCTGCTCTCCTGTGTGACACACAGTATCAGAACCGGGACATTTTAGGCAACAACACCATAATCCAGGGTTCAACTGAGGGTTCAAACTTGTCAGGATGAGGCAAGAGATCAAGATTCTGGGTTCCCACAGAGGCAAGGGAGTGGCTAGTTACCGGATGATGGAGGATTTAGGGAATCGCACTCGGATCCACAGAGTAAAGCAGGGAATCTTGAGGGTCCTTCAAGAAACTGACAAAATATAACCCAGACTGAATTTTGTCAGCTCTGGGAGGGGGGAAGAAAGAAAGGAGGGAGGCAGTACAGATCGCAGAACTTTGGAAAATTTACGTGGAAATTTGTTTTGAAATAAAAAATAATTTTTTAAAAATAGTAATTTAGAGCATTTTCCCATAAAAAAAATAAAGAAAGAAATGGACAAGATACAACGTAGATTGAGTGGTTTGTCACCTCTGGGAGGATGAAAGGAAGAAGGGAAAGAGACAATATGGATCAGAGAACTTTGGAAAATTTATGTGGACATTTGTTATTAAAATAAAATTAATAAATTTAAAATGGTAACTTAGAGCATTTCCCCTTTAAAAATAAAAACAAAAGAAAGAAATTGAGAAAACATAACCCAGATTGAATTGTTTGTCAGTCTCTGGGAGGGGGAGGAAGACAATATGGATTTGGAAAATTTACGTGGAAATTTGACATTAAGATTAAACAAACAAATATAGTGATTTAACGTATTTTCCCATTAAAAAAATAAAATTAAAGAAAATGACAAGAGCAGAAATGAGCAGAACTGAGCGGGGGGAAACAGAAAGGTTCTAAGATGAGGCGAGTCTGAATCTGACCAAAAACTGTCTGGCCTAAAGAAAGGGAAAAGCGGACCCTGACGGGGAGGCAGTGTCTGCCTTTAAAAACAAAATCTAAGAAGCAGCGAGGGCCCAGGAAAGAGAAGTAACGCAGATCACATACACGCGGGATGTCGCACCCAAAGGGCCATTACAAGTCATCCCACAGAGAAGGAGCCTGAAGTCCAGGGAGGTTGTTTTTACTTTTGTGCTTTGTCTTTGTGTTCCCTCCCCCCTCTGGCACAGTGCTTGGCACACAGTAGAGCTGAATGCTAAGGGTTTCATAGGCATTTAGGTCTGAGCAGCTAGAGGCTATGTATAGTGGACGGAGTGCTTGGACTCCTCTTCCTGAGTTCAAATCTGGCCTCAGACACTAGCTGTGTGACCCTGGGCAAGTCACTTTACCCTATTTGCCTCAGTTTCCTCATCTGTAAAATGAGCGGGAGAAGGGAAATGGGAAACCACTTCAGTGTCTTTGCCAAGAAAACCCCAAAAGGGGTCAGAAAGAGTTGATACCACTAAAAACCTACTGAAGAGCAAGGGATCTGGATGTCAAAGCTGGACTCAGAGTTGAATAGAGTCAAGTTCAAATCCTGCTTCAGATACTTAGTACCTATTAATTAATTAATTAAGTGACAAGCAAGTCACTTAATTTCTCCCAGAATCAATTTCCCTTTCTGTAAACTGGAGATAACAGATAATCGTTCATTGTAAGGATTAAATGAAATAACATCTATAAAGAGTTTTATGAAGTGCAATTATTATTTTCCAAAGTCACATAGCGAGTTAATAATCCATACTATGTTGCTATCTGGCTTTAAGACTCACCTTCCCTAACTAGGGTTTACCCTTCCACAGGGAAAAGGGGAAAAGGAAATAGGGGATGGGAAGTATCATTCTTTTCTCTAGACATGCCCAAGATCACAGGATTTGGGCCTAGATCTTTTACCTCCAAAGTTAATACTTATTCCTTTGTCGTACACCGACGCCTTAAAATCAGATTATGAAGAGCGTTGAGACGGCAGGTGGATTTTGAAAAGGAAAAGAATATTATCCCACAATGGGAAAAACAACAAAATTCTTCAAATATGAATGAAAATAGTCCATTGCACCCTCCTTTATTCTATACAATTTGAAAAAAAAAATGAACCTGATTTGTGGTCCTGTTACCATTTATTCTTGCTAATGTACTTCAGCTGTAAAGTCAAAGAAATGATTTTAGGGATAAAATACTCAGTCAGAAAAAAAAACAAACAAACATTTTTTTAAACCCAAGGAAATCCACCTACCCCACACTGTATAATCTACACAAAGATGATTGCAAGTACCCTTGTCATTACTAAGAGTAATTGGCCACAGCCTAATTAATAACATTCTCAAAATAAAAGGAAAGGACAATATCCTTGAAATCTTGAGGTCTCAACCCTATCATGTTAAAGGAATGTGGTTCCTCCCCAAGCTGACTCTGCCCTAAATACACATCAAATGGAATATTCAGGAAAGAGGGAGAAGCGTTTATATCGAACATATTTCTAACAATATTCTGTTTGCTTCCAAAGATTGCACTAGTTTCCTTAATCTTGTCCAATACCCTGGAAAATATCCACATTATTGGATTTTAGTTCAGCATTCAGGTCTTTGGATTTTCTGTTTACACTAAAACATCAACTCCCGCCCCAGGGCACCAAGTCTTCACCATCATGGCCAGTTAACTTCCCCCAGTGAGCTCCTTCCTGCTCTCCCAAGGGAAACCCGGGAAAAGCCAGGATGGCCAAGCGGATGGCCAGGATGTCTTATTGGCCTTTCGCTCTGTTTTTATCTGTTCTCATCCTTGCTGCCAGGGCAGCACCCATTTTGCCGCCAGCCTTCGCCCCCACTCTAAGCTCGTACTCCCCCTGTGGTGTGGTGGGGGATTTTTCCACCTCTCCTAAAAGATTCACTTTGACAGAGAACAGCTGTGAAAATGCAGCCAAAAACAAATCACAATTGGGACGTGTTAAGTCAGTTTAGGGATAATAGCTTTCTGCCTTTGGAGAATGTTTGGAAGGGTATTTTCCCTGCTGGAAGTCACAGTGTGTTTGCTAATGCTCTGGGGCTGGGGGAGGCAAGGAGGGGGAATTGATATAGAGCAATTATTTGTGTATTTGTGCTATCTTGACTAGATGGTAATCTCCATGCTACAAGGATTATGTCTTATCCTGCCTTGCACACAGCAGGCATTTGAGAATCTCCAGGTCATCTCTGCACCATGCTGTCTTCCTCCACCATCTTCTTCCCCCTGGGGCTTGGGACTCATCCTCATCCTCTGGAAATACCCTTGGTTTTGATAGGTGAGCTGTTCCTTTTTCTTGCCCAGAACTAGACTTCTAAATAAACCATGTCCTCTTTGTAGCAGCAAAGAAATGGAAAGAAAATGAGTACCAAACCATCAAGGAACTATCTAAACAAACATAGGAATAGAGGAATAAGGACAGGGGGGTGGCTTTAAGATTTCACTGATAGAAAGAACTTCCAGGTGAGGAAAGTCCCTCTACCAATGCACTTCAGAACCTTCTTTACAACTAAGAAGTCTTAGAAAGTAAGGGCCCTAAAAGACTGTCTGCCTTTTGATCCAGCCATAGCACTGCTGGGTTTGTACCCCAAAGAGATAATAAGGAAAAAGACTTGTACAAGAATATTTATAGCTGCAGTCTTTGTGGTGGCAAAAAACTGGAAAATGAGGAGATGCCCTTCCATTGGGGAATGGCTGAACACATTGTGGTATATATTGGTGATGGAATACTACTGTGCTCAAAGGAATAATAAAGTGGAGGAATTCCATGGAGACTGGAACAACCTCCAGGAAGTGATGAGGAGAGAAGCGAGAGGAGCAGAACCAGGAGAACATTGTACACAGAGACTGATACATTGTAGCACAATCGAATGTAATGGACTTCTCCATTAGTGGCAATGCAGTGATCCTGAACCACCTGGAGGGATCTACCAGAAAGAACACTATCCACATTCAGAGGAAGAACCGTGGGAGTAAAAACACAGAAGAAAAACTGCTCGATCACAAGGGTCGAGGGGTATTTGACTGGGGATGCAGACTCCAAAGGATCACCCAACTGCAAATATTAATAATGTGGAAATAGGCCTTGATCAGTGACATATGTAAAACCTGGAGGAATTGTGCATGGGCTATGGGAGGCGGTTGGGGGCAGGCAGGAAAAGAACATGAATCCTGTAACCACGGGAAAAAAATTCTAAATTAATTAAATGAAATTTTCCGGGACTTAGAAAAAAGTTGCCTAGGACACGGACAGGTTTAAGTGGATGAACATGACTCCAGGGCTTCTTAGCATCTTAGTCTTACCTCCCAACTCCGGGGTATTCAATGTACAGTTTCAATGCAGAAAAATACCAGTGAGGGCACACCAGAGCCCTCACCACAACTTCAAAGTAGGCCAAGTTCATTCTCTACTCATCTATTCTTCCTTCGTCTCTCCCCACCTCCTGGTACCCAACACTTCTAATCTGAAGACCCTGAAGTACCACACTCTTCTAGCTAATCTTGGGGCCAGTCTTAGAATTCCTCAGGCATTTGCAACCAAAGAAGAACTAATTAATAAAAAGGAATCTCCCATCAAATTCAAGACATTATTAAACAGTGTGCAAAAGCATTGAAAAGAGGAGCCAGCTTCCTGGGTCCTTCTTCCTGCTCCTACAGGGAACGATGTAGAATCAACACTTCATAGCAGCATGCAGTCTCGGAACAACCAAGCCCTTTCTTCAATTTGCAAATGGCTCAGAACCACCATGAGATTCAGTAAAACAAGAGTCCAGATGGCGAAAAGGATTTGCATTGGGACAATGAAATATTAAAAACAACCAATGGGAAGGTTCTTCTGTCTTTCCATAAATGCTCTGAATCAAGAACTGTTCAAGTTTCTACAGTAGTCTATGATGCTACACAATTAGGAATTTTAATTTCCCCATAGGGCAGCTGGTATAGAGTTAAGGAGGCTGAATGTGGACATTAAGTTCCAGGTCATTGAGTTCCAATCCTGAATCACTAGTTGTGAGCCAGACACTGGACTCACTAAAGAAGGATAGAATTGTTGTTGTCCAGTTGTTTCAGTCATGCCTGACTCTTCAGAGCCCAATTTGGGATTTGTTTTTTTAGCAAAGATACCAGAATGGTGTGCCATTTCCTTCACCAGCTCATTTTATAGATGATGAAATGGAGGCAAAGAAGGTTAAGTGACTTGCCCAGGGTCACCAGCTAGTAGGTAGCTGAGGCTACATTTGAACTCAGGTCTGCCTAACTTCTGGCCCAAGGTTCTCTCCACTTTGCCACTCCCACCCAGAAGAGGTCAATGGATCCTCAATTTTCTCATCCTAAAAATGAGGGGGCCTAGATTTTTTAAACTAAAAATCCTAAGATCCCCAAAATCAAAATATAGAAGATAAGAATATTGTACAGTTATATGAACTAGAATTCCACAGAGTTTGTTTTGCAATTCTTCAACGTACTGAGGGAAAGTCTGTTATTAGAGGCACTGGTTTGAGTCTTATTATTACACTAGCATATCTTATCTAATCTTCATACCATCCCCAGAAGATACTTAATAGATCTTGTTTGAATAAATTAATCACATTAACACTGTTTTTCAGCAACAGTTCCTTAAATAATTTTAAAACTAGGTTGTTTTAAAAATATATCCAAAGAAATTATCAAAATATAAATTTTTTATAATAACAATTGACAGAACAGGATGTATTGGCCCATTGAAGAAACCTGATACATCATGCAAAATGTCATCTTGACAAGTCTTACTTGCTCAACACTGGATTTTCCATTTAATTTTTCCCCCTTCCTCCATACTTTTATGTTCTGAATTTCTTCCCCCTCCCTGCTCCTCTTTTCCACAGCCTGTTCATTTCTTTATCATCTTTCAAGGAAAACCTTCTCAAGGACCCCTTCCCAGCAGCGAATGATTTTTTTTTTCACTTTATAGGACTTTTGTTCATTCATGTTATCACACTCATTTTCTTTTTTGGTTATTTGTTCAACTAGCTTAGGGATGAGGAATAGACCTGTGATTTAATTGGCATTGGGAAATCTAGGGAGAAAAGAAGGGGAGACGCATTTACACAGCATCTACTATGTGCCAGGCACTCAACTTAAAATCACTTTAAAATGATCACATTTGATCTTCCCATCAACCCTGCAAGGTAAGTGCTATTATTATCCCCATTTTACAGCTGAGGAAACTGGGGCAGTTACAGGTTAAGTGACATGCCAAGAGTCACAAAACCACTAAGTGTCTGAAGCCGGATTTGAACTTGGGTTCTAGTTGAGTTGCCTCTGTTAAAATAGGGGACTTATAAGGATTAGACAATACAGTCAGTCGATCAAAAAGCATCTATCATGATGTGCCTCTCACTGTACGAGGTGTAAACAGTCTCTGCTTTCAAGAGCTACGAGAGGCACGGATTTTTCCCTAATTATCTTGCCGTTACTAATTTTAAAATCTTTAGAAACTTTCCACACAAAAAGGAACATGGCCAAGTAGGTAGTTTATGAATATAAAACATTCAAACCACCCTTTTCACAAGAATCCTAGCAAAGCCTTCATGAGGCACTCTTAAGACCTTCAACGGGACTGAATTAACCTCAGAGTCCATGTTTTGCTAGACTGACCCAGATTTTTGTAGGTTATGTAAATATTACATTTAAATTGCTGTTTATCTGTATTCAGCTTTTGGACAAAGAATTAAAAGGGTGCCTGGAAATGGGAGTAGGCATTCAGGCTTTTCCCCCTCCTTTCAATAGTGACTCAAAAAAAATGTTCATGTTTTCCTCTAGATCTGACCCTTTGTTCCCACCAATCCTGGTTCAGAGCCCAATGTGGAATGACAGTTGTGTTCCGTGACTGTACATGTGGAATATTTCTGGGGGGTCTCAGCTATTTTGACAGACAACTATGAGCTTTAAAATGAGAAGTTACGAGGCACTTCGGAACAGTGTCCACATGACAAGGAAGGGACAAAGTGAATTTCAGAGTATGTGCTCTTTCGTTTGATCTGTTATCATTTTCTTTTTGACCAATTTCTTCTGCACAGGAGGGGGTCACAAATGCAATCCAGGATAAGAGCTTTTTAATTTCTCCCCATTTGCAGGGTCAAGAAGATCTTCCTCACAATGAGTCCAGACTCCTAAAATCTGGTCTTGGAAGTGGCCATGCCCTACAGGTCCTACAGGTCCATTCAGGGAATCATTAAAATAATCTCCCTTGGAAATGTGATCAATTAATATGCTCTGATTTCTCCCTACTCTATATCCTCTCATTTGGATTTCAATCTGAGTTGACTCCTGCAGCAACCATTTCACTAATTCCTCTTCTGCTCCCTTTGCCTTCTCTTTTGTGCCTAATAATTATAACTAGCATTATCACTGTCTATGCATTTGTCATTCCTCTTTTCCAATGTCATATCCCTTAGGATCAAGCAACTAAATGCACTCTATATAGTAGGCACTTAATAAATGCTGGCTATTTTTGCTTCACCCACCCATTAGAGATGAAAAATTCATATGGCTACTACATTGAGGGGCTGCTTTCAAAAACAAAGGAAACTTATTGGGCTGTGTCCTCAAATCCAGTTCAATATTCATTTTCCCTTAAGGGATTTTTTTCATGTGAGTCTGAATTTTGATAAAAGGTGCTGTACCTTTAGTGAATATGTTCCTTTTTCTGTTTTTATGCCTTAAAATTTGATCCGGTATTCTCATTTTAATTATTTCTGCTACTATGAAAAATAGCAATATTAATGACTCACATTTATGGCGCACTTCAAAGTTTGCAAAGTTTTTTTTAATATAGCATCTCAATTGATACTTTCATTACCATGATGAAAGGTGCCCCTATTTCATTTTTGGGTACCTTTACAATTCTAATATGTAGATAATAACAGGCTTGCACAGATGCTGAAGGTGACACTTCTTGTCACAGACTTATGATTAACGTTCTGACTTAAAATTGAACGAACTAAACCCAATCAGGTAGGCAAAATAATCCCTTGGGACTTTTTTAAAACTTTTCCCCCCTCAAGTGGAATTTAAGACTGTGTGTGGTAAATGAATGAATTCATTTAGGCTATTTACATTATAGAGAGGTCAGATTCGGGTAAATATTCTGGAATTCTTGTTTTACCACAACTTCTCCCTCTATAATAATTGTTTCTCAATTTTAAAATTACGAACTTTTTAAGTTTACTGCTGATTTGCAATAAATTGCTATAGCTTAGGTTAGGTACCTTAGAGTAAAACCAAATTAATGCTTTTGAACCTATAAAGAAGGGCAATGAGGTGATGCAAAGGATAGAAATGCTAGTCTGAAGTCCGGATGACTGCTCTTCCTGAGTTCAAATCTGGTCCCAGATACTTACTAGCTGTGGGACCCTAGATAAGTCACTTATCCCAAACTGCCTAATTCTTGCCATTCTTCTGTTTTAGAATTGATATAAGAAAGGAAGTAAGGGTTTTTAACAAATAAAATAGTTTCCTTAGCTATAAAATGAGCTAGAGAAAGAAAGCAAACTACTGCAGTATCTTTTTCAAGAAAACTCCAAATGGACAAAAAAAAAGGGGGGGAGGTCCAAACACAAGTGAAATAATTGAACAAAAATAATAACGGTCCAAATATAGAACTCATAAACTAAGCATTTATAGAAAAGATTTTTTGACCTAGACATATGATCAAAGATTATCCTACTTCCCATTTCATTTTACTCCCCTGAGTTATCAAACTGCCCCTTGCACCATTATAGCAGCATTCAACTATTTTTTCAATATTCAACTTTCAATATTCAACTAAGTGAACTGGTAAAAAGTAAAATGGGAAGCAAAAAGTCAATAAACATTTCTTAAGGCCTGCTATGTGCCAAGCACTGTGTTAAATTTTGGGGATTCAAAGAAAGTTAAAAAACAGCCTCAACTCTCAAGGAACTAACAATTTATGCAAACAACTGAAACAAGAAGTTATATTCAAGATAAACTGGAAATAACTAACCAAGAAAAAAGCAGTAAGAAAATTTTCCAAAAGAAGGTAAGACTTAGCAGGGACTTGAAAGAAGCCAGGAAACATGGTGAAAGGTAGGAGGAAGAGGCAGTGAAATGCCCATATGAAACGAACAAGTGGGTGTGTGTGAAATACACCAGAAATGTGAAACTGACCAGCTTTCTGCCAGAGAAGAGAGTAGGGAGGCAGTGAAAAGTCAGGGAGAACCCTTGACTAGCACCATGGTGGTAACCTCCACAAGAACAGGAAAATGTGGAAGGAGAGAGAGTTTGGGGAGGAAGGAATGTTGAGTTTAAAATGACTATGGAACATCCAGTGCAAGATGTCGGATAGGTAATTAGAGATGTGAAAAAGAGAGTTCAGGAGAGTGCTTGGGACTAAATAAGTATATTAGAGAATCTCCAACATAGAGAGGATAAACAAATCCATAGGAGCTAAGGAGATCCACATAGTGGCCATCAACAGAGTTTTCTTGGCCAGGGTACAGGAGGGCTTTTCCACTTCCTTCTCCCGTAGATCATGGGGACCTGATCTGAATGAAAAACCAACAAAGGAGACAGAGTAGTGGGTCAGAAAGGAAGGAAGAGAACCCAGAGAGAATAAGTATCCTAAAAATCTGGGGAGAAGACGCCTGACAGTCTGGCAAGCCTCATCTTCTCTCCCAGAGCTCTGATCCAGACCTCAAATGAAGCATGTGGAAAACTTGATTATCTGTTGCCAGAATCTACTTTGTTTCTGGAGTACCACCATTCAGACAGTACTCCCATGACAGAAAGCTACATAATCTCATGGAATTTCCCTCTTCCTCAACTTTCATGGGCAACCAGCTATGAGATCCCATTATTTCTGCCTTTGCTGTATAAGTTAGTACATATCTCCTCTTCTTCTTCATTCTCACTGTCAGTTCCACAGCTTAGGTCTTTATGTATATGCTTATATACTCTTCTATGTATTCACTTATATCCTAATAAGTCTAACAACAGCCACACCATCCTTTGCACGGCTGTCGAATATTTCCAGTGAATAGGCCAGATGTCGTTCCTCTGCTCGAAACCCTTCAATGGCTCATTACTGCCAACCAAGGGAAATTCAAACTCCTTTAACTGGTATTCAGAGTGTTCCATGCTATGCAGCCATTATTATTACCCCTCTGGGTTTAGCTCATACTACCACCATGTGCACTCTATGAAGGGAGTCAAATTCGTGGTCGCCTGAAAACATCTTACATTTTCCCACCTGCTTCTTGCCTTGTTCCCTATGCCTGACATGTCCTCTCACCCTTCCTGGACCAGCTAAATTCCTATTTGTCATTTAAACCCCTCCAGAAGGCCTTTCTTGATTGTGTCCATTAGATTAGGACCTTTGCCTCCTCAGATTTTCAATCACATTTTGGTTTCACTTCTCTTTCACTTTAAAGTTATTCTGGACTATGGTCAATTAAGCACATGTCCTATCCTTTTACAAGATGGAAATGCCATGAGAGCAGGGATGGGTCAACTTCATGTACCTGACAAGTACTTAATAAATGCTTCTGAAATGGAACCTGTTATTAAAGTAATCTGATCTTCAACATCAGGGCATAAAACTGATATTTTGGCCCTGGGGGCTATTGTTTTAGGATTGGATGATTTATTTTTTCTTTATCATGAGTGTCTCATGATTTCCTTTTCAAACTAAAATAAATATAAAGGAAGATTTACATAGCTAATAATAATCATGAGAGATTACAGCTGCCAATGGTACTATGATGTATAATTTATATTAGTCACTAGAAAAAAGGAAATTGAATTTCTTGATGATTAAAGGGTAGAAAAATGGGACCTGTGAAGAGGCAGCATGGTAGTGGAAAACATGCTGGGCTTGCAGTCAAAGGGCTTGAATCCACTTATTACATATATGATCTTAGACAAATCACTTAACCTTGCTTTGCCCCAGTTTACTCAGCTGTCAAAAGATGGGGCTAGACTAGGTAACCTACACATTCCTTTCTAGCAAACCTATAATCCTCAGATTAGTAAATTTTAAGGGAAAAAAAGCCTATAATCTACTATAGCATATGCCAACTAGCCATTCCTTATCACTGATAGAAAAAAAAAAAAGAAATGGGTTTAGAATGCAGGATTGAGATCAGTAATTTTTATTATATTCTTAATAATTCAGTGTGCATTGGAAGAGATGTCAGAGAATGTCTGGTCTCTAAAGACAAAACAAAACAGTGATAAAGAATAAGATGATTCTAAAATAAGGGAGGCAGCAGCATGAAAACAGAATGAGAAGACTATAGAGAGAACTGAACTTGAGTCAAAAGTCCTGTGATCAAGTCCTTCAACCATTAACTCATTTGGACAGTTTCCTCCTCTGTAAATTGAAGACTGGATGACATCTGAGCTTCCTTTCAGTCCCAAATTGAAAATTGAAATAAAATAAACAAAATAGACTGACAATCCATGACTATGTCAGGGGACCTTCGGAGGTCCCTTTTCAATTCCCACAATCTAGTCAGCCTTGTAAAATAATCTGGCATATGCGCAGGTACCAAATAAATATTCTCCAAACAACAAATGGAAGAAAACTTGTGTAAAAGATCCAGTGAGTTTTTCCTCAGCCTCATAGGATAATTCACATCTTGACATTGTTCCTAAATTGGAAACGTACAGATTTCTTCTTGCCCAAAGCTGGGAGTCAGAGGAATGTGGGTTAGAACCAGGCTACAAGCAATGTTTTCCCTCCCCTCAAATTTTTCTACCTCTATATTGAGAGAGAAAGCCTAAACTTTTACCAGTGGTCATCACTCTCACCATTTTGGGAAATTGGACACATACAAGACACAATTATGTAAGTCCCCATAATCCAATTAACTTATAATTTATGTGTGTTCCACCATTTTTCTGGGGCCTCCTTAATTAAATTAACAATGATCTAGTACTGCTGGATCTAATGGCCTCTTCTCAATCTTCATCCTTCTTGACCTAACTTTCTATCGCTTTCTCTCTCTCTCTCTCTGTCTCTCTCTCTGTCTCTCTCTCTCTCTCTCTCTGTCTCTCTGTCTCTCTCTGTCTCTCTCTCTGTCTCTCTCTCTCTCTCTGTCTCTGTCTCTCTCTCTCTCTCTGTATCTCTCTCTCTCTGTCTGTCTGTCTCTCTCTCTGTGTCTCTCTCTCTCTCTCTCTTTCTCTCTCTTTGTCTTTCTCTCTCTCTCTGTCTGTCTGTCTCTCTCTCTCTGTTCTCCTATCTGCCTAACCTCTTCTTTTCAGACTTCTTTACTGGACCTTCATCCATGCCACATCCACTAACCATGACTATCCCCCAGGGCTCTATGCTAGTCCCATTTTCTCTCCTTCCTGTACAATATCCCATTCCATAACCTCATCAGTCCCCCTGGTTTCAATGATCATATCTTTGCAGATGATTCCCAGATCTATCAATATAGCCAATCCTAGTCGCTCTCCTGACTTACAGTCTTGAACCATTAACTATCTTTTAAGAATCTCAAAGTAGCTATGCTAAAGGCATTTCGAATTCAACATGTCTGAAACCTGCATTGTCTTTTCCCCAAAATTCACTCCTTTCTTCCCAACTTTCCTCTTAGTGTTGTGGACACCACTATTGTCCAAGTCCCCATCATCTCAGGATCAACTCCTCCCTGACTCAACCAAAATGAAATCTTGGCAGATTTTTCTGCTTTTTTTGGCCCCCTTTTTAAAAATATCTCCAACACTTAGCACAGTGCCTGGCACAACATAGATGCCTAATAAATAACAACTGCTTGTAGAATGTTATATTTATGATGTATGTTTGTGTGTACATGTATGTATGTAAACAAATAAAAATTGAGTTCTGGTTTCGAATCTTGGTCCTAACCACCATGAAATGAAGCAAGTCACTTGTCCTTCTGGATTTATTTCTTCACTGGCAAAATAAGGAGAGTTGGACTTAATGACCTCTAAGTCCCACTCAAAGAAGTATTTTGGTCTTGTTTTTGCCTACGGGGACTAAACTGACTAGTTCCATCAGCCAAGGAAGAAGTTACACAAAGTATCTTCCACCTAAGATATACTCAAGTATTATTTGAGGGAACTCGTTAAACAACCATTAGTATAAAAGCAAATTCTATCAACCATTTTTTGTTCTCATAGGATTAGTCTAGAAAAATTTAAATTCTTATTTGTATTAATTACACTTTAAAAGCCATAAAACTTTTTTTCAATATCCTCAAGAGAACAGAAGCTCAAGAGGCTCTTTTTTGACTTTTATCTGCCTTCACACTTTCCCCCATCTCAAAACACACCCACACACTCCAGGTACCTAGCTCAGTGCCTTGTAATCTGCAAGAGTTTAATAAAAATTGTTCCACTGAATTATATGCTTACATGTGATTTTACATTCAAATATTCTTTTTTATTCCCTCCCCCTAAAGGAGAATATAAACTCCTTGAAAGTAAGGATTATCTTTGCACTGGCTTCCCCAGCCCAGTAATACCTCACACACACTAATAACTCAATAAATGTTCATTCATCTGAATGCTATTATAGGAAAATTTCCATTCTCCAGCTCCTTCAATGAGTAGAATCCTCTGCTCCTTGTGTTACTGAAGACATCACAGAAAAAACAGACCCTGGAGCTTTACTTCTAATAACGAAATATAAAAAAGGTGAAAAATTGAAGAGGGAAAACAGATGAGGAAGTCAAAATTAAATGCTCTACTGTCAATGTGATTAAAATAAGAATGCACACGTTTTATGCTTGTTAAAAGATAACAAAGAACCTTTGAGAAGTTATCAGTAATATTCCCAGTGCTCATTTTCCAGTGATGGGTTTTTCTAATAACATCTAGTTATGGGTTTTTCCAAGACACTGTTGAACCATGTCAATCTTCCCTTCCACTGTAATCTTTATTCTGTGAAAAATTAAGCAGAGGAAAAAAACACACATAAGCTTCTAAATTTAAGTGGCTCTGTTTTGATAAATTCGTGGGCTTTGTTCAAATCATAAAATCAAACTGTTTTACTACCTTACAGTTCTGCTTGGTGTAGGTTGTACAGAATCGTGCTAATAGGTCTAGAATGTTTATATTTCCATCTCTATACACTGGGGTTAGTTTGTCAAAGAAATACAACCATGAAACACACACACACATGAATAAAACATAGCCACAAATTACACTCCTGATCCCAGATGAGACTCACAAATGTGTTCCATTGCTAAAGAACTTTTGAAAGAGCATCTATAAAAATCATAGCTTCAAAATGCCACTAAATCCAAGATCTCACTTATGCAGATATTTCCTCCAATGCAGCAAATTAATAATCCATTCATGCTTGCAGTCACTTAGCTAGTATATATTAAGTAAATCAAGCAGCTAGGTGGTGCAATGGATGGATGAGTCAAGAAGACTCATCTTCCTAGGTTCAAATCTGGCCTCAGATACTTCCTAGCTATGTGACCTTGGTCAAGTCCCTTAACTCTGTTTGACTCAGTTTCTTCATCTGTAAAGGAGCTGGAAGAGGAAATGGCAAACCATTGCAAAATCTTTGCTGAGAAAACTCCAAATGGAGTCAAGAAGAGCCGGAAACAACTGAACAAAATGTATAAACTACCACAAACACTGCAGATACAAAGAAAAGCAAAAAATGCCCCCCAAACCAGGCCCTTGTCAATTGAATGGGACTACATACTCTCCATCACTCACTGCTACAAGGATCCACCTCTGGTGCTCTGAGTTCACATGTTGACCACCAGTTGGGGAGACTTCACCACACAATCAGCTCAGCTTTTCTAAACACAGATTTCTTGGACATGCTGCAGCCTACCCACATTCACTCATGCTTTTCCAACATGCTCTGTGGATTCTGTGATACTCTGGATTGGTTAGGTTTCAAATTATGAGGTAAAAAGGGTTTGGGTGGAAAAAATTATGGAGAACCAAGCAGGTGCTGGCATCATGCACCACACAACGCAAGATGCCAAAAACAAGGAACTTCATCTTCATTGACAAGTCCCCTGCTCACTTCTTGTTTTGCAAAAGTCTAATAAAGGGGTCCCTGATCATCAAGACTTTCTCCATCAAAAAAAAACCCAACAAAAAAAACCCTACTTCCAATTTCCATTCCTGCTGAGCTATAAAATTCCACTAGTCACAGCTGTATATCATTGGAAGATTTCTGGCTTTTAAAAGGCAAGAATTTCCTTTGGGAGAAAGGCCAATTAAAAACAAACCCTTTGCTATTTTTGACAGGCAGTTAGCTTATGATTCATTCGCAGAGTCTGTCCTAGAAATACCAACCGATGGGCAAGCTCTATGGATTGTTTATCTAACTGCATGTCATAATCAGGACAGCGGGCCTTCTTCATAATCTTGTGTTTTTTAGTATTTCCCCAAGTATCTAGATATTGCTTAAGAGGCTTGTCAATGTTCCAGTGATGAAATCCATCCATAAATAGACACCTCTGGAAGAATTCACCATCCACTTACAAAAATCCAATTTTTTTGTCCTCATACAACAGTTGGTGAACACCTTTGGGGAATTTAAGTCTCTTTGTGCTTTACTCCTTCGAACATTCTCAAGGATCCATTGACACCAGTCTCCTTGCTATTCCTTGAAGAGGTATAACCTTTTGACTGCATTTTCAATGACTATGCCTGCTACCTAGAAAGCTTCTCTTTCCTTATATCTCTATTTCCTTGTTTCCTTCAAGTCCTTGCTAAAATACTCCCTTCTCCAAGATACTTTTCTACATCCTTCTTAATGCTGATCCCCTCCCTCTGAGATAACCTTTTATTTATTCTGGATATAGCTTATATCTACATAGCTGTTTGTATGGTCTCTCCTTCCTTAAAATATGGTTGGGGGTTTTTGTTTGTTTTTCTTAGTATTCCCTCAGTTCAGTACCTGGAATATAAAATAATTAATAAATGCCCACCGAGTGACTCCTCTGCCCCAACTGATATTAATAAAACAAGGAATCAATGTTCTAGGTTGTTACATCTTTTTAAATTATCTTAAATAATTTTGAGCAGGGCCTGGAAGTATCCTGTTGAAAGAGTCTTTAAGTCAGCATTTTGTACTTCCAAATCAAATAGGGTTTTTTAAAGAGTCAACAAACAATAAGCACAGTGGGTTTTCGTATTATCTACACTTACAGACAATTATGCTATTGTACAGAAATAGTCCACTATGGAATGAATACTGCTTTAAAAAGCACCTTGTTTTCTTCCCACTCAAGGATGGGCTTGACTCATGTGTTGACTCATTAACACTTTGTACATGGAGATGGTTGATATTTAATGATATTCTCTCAGTTGTCTTTTTTTTTTAGTCAATTTAGAACATTATTCCTTGGTTACAAGAATCATATTCTTTCCCTCCCTTCCCACAGTTGACAAGCAATTCCACTGGGTATTACATGTGTCCTTGATCAGAACCTATTTCCATTACACTAGGATGTTCATTTAGAGTCTACATCCCCAACCATACCCCCTCAACCCATGTAGTCAAGCAGTTGTTTTTCTTCTGTGTTTCTACTCCCACAGTGTTTCCTCTGAATGTGGATAGTGTTCTTTCTCGTAAATTGCTCCTAGTTGTTCAGGATCACTGCACTGACACTAATGGTGAAGTCCATTACGTTCTCTTGTAACACAGTGTATCAGTCTCTGTGTACAATGTTCTCCTGGCTCTGCTCCTCTCGCTCTGCATCACTTCCTGGAGCTTGTTCCAGTATCCATGAAATTCCTCCAGTTCATTATTCCTTTTAGCACAATAGTATTCCATCACCAACATATACCACAATTTGTTCAGCCATTCCCCAATTGATGGGCATCCCCACATTTTCCAATTTTTGGCCACCACAAAGAGCACAGCTATGAATATTCTTGTACAAGTCTTTTTCCTTATTATCTCTTTGGGGTACAAACCCAGCAGTGCTATGGCTGGATCAAATGCAGACAGTCTTTTAGCATCCTTTGGGCATAGTTCCAGATTGCCCTCCAGAATGGTTGGATCAATTCACAACTCCACCATCAATGAATTAATATCCCAACTTTGCCACATCCCCTCCAGCATACTTTCCTTTACTGTCATGTTAGCCAATCTGCTACGTGTGAGGTGATACCTCAGAGTTGTTTTGATTTGCATCTCTCTGATTATAAGAGATGTAGAACACTTCTTCATGTGCTTATTAATAGTTTTTATTTCTTTAACTGAAAATTGTCTATCCATGTCCCTTGCCCATTTATCAATTGGAGATTGGCTTGATTTTTTGTACAATTGATTTAGCTCTTTATAAATTTGAGTAATTAAACCTTTGTCAGAGGTTTTGTTGTAAATATTGTTTCCCTATTTGTTGCTTGCCTTCTAATTTTGGTTGCATTGGTTTTGTTTGTACAAAAACTTCTTAATTTGATGTAATCAAAATTATTGATTTTACATTTTGTGATTTTTTTCCTAGCTCTTGCTTGGTTTTAAAATCTTTCCTTTCCCAAACACCTGACATGTATACTATTCTGTGTTCACCTAATTTACTTAGTTTCTTTCTTTATATTCAGGTCATTCACCCATTCTGAGTTCATCTTGGTGTAGGGTGTGAGATGTTGATCCAAACCTAATCTCTCCCACACTGTCTTCCAATTTTCCCAGCAGTTTTTATCAAAAAGTGGGTTTTGGTCCCAAAAGCTGGGTTCTTCGAGCTTGTCATAGACTGTCTTGCTGAGGTCATTTACCCCAAGTCTATTTCACTGATCCTCCTTTCTGTCTCTTAGCCAGTACTAAATTGTTTTGATAACCACTGCTTTATAGTATAGTTTGAGATCTGGGACTGCAAGTCCTCCTTCCTTTTCATTTTTTTTTCATGATTTCCCTGGATATCCTTGATCTTTTGTTCTTCCAAATGAACTTTGTTATGGTTTTTTCTCAGTTGTCTTTTTGAGGCTAGGAGATAATGAAGGCTAAGTTTCCCTAACCTCTACTACCACCTTTGGGTTTTTTCCCCCACTTTCATATACCTTGAGAATCAATGCCTTAAACTTCTCAAAATTATCCCATCTAGCACACACCTCTTCTGGGTATATTTGTCCTATCTAGTTGCTATCCCCATTTTTAAAAAAACCAGCACCATTTACATTTCCTCAAGAAACACTTATAGGTGAAAACAAGCAGAACCAAGAGAATAATATATACAGCAACAGAAATATCATTGAAGAATGGCTTATGTATGTCTACTTCCAGAGAAAGGATTGATAAACAGAAATAAGTAAGGCAGGTTTATATATACATATATCTTTTTGTCAAATGATGCCTTCTCTACTGAAGAGAAAGGAGGGAATTAACTATATCCAAACAAATTACATACTTTTTAAAAAAAGAAACATAGAGGATTCCTAAGACTGACTCTGCTGGATGGAGAAAGGATTTTTTTTAAATCTTTGCAATTCTTTTCCCATTTCTGTCCATTTATTAAAATCCTTTCAATTGTATCCTGCTTCTCATTGGTTTATTAGGTAATACTGGCTCATTGTCTTCCACTATCCTTCTTGATAATATCTTACAGGTTTTTTACTCTAAACCAGGATAGTCCATTGCTATCATATCTCACTGCTGGGCAAAGAGATAATATATTTGCTGGCTGAGGTGTTTTCTGGGATCCTCTGGACTTCACATTTTGGCAATTAATATAATCTGCTAAATTTTGGTAGAAAATTTTAATTAGCAAGGATGTCCATTGCTTCTTCCATTTTCCACATAACTTGACCGGATAGGTCAAGGTAATGCTGTTTTTCATTAAATATGGCATCTTTTTCTCATTTTAATTCTTTAATCTTGCTATATATTGATTTATAAAATTTTGCTCTAACCAATCAGTGTTCTGACCAATACACAGGCAAGTAATTCAGGATGACTCATACACCAGGAGGAACGAGTCATTTTATTCCTGTTAAAATACAATCATCTTCATTTTAAAAATGTTATATGGTGCTTGACATGTTCAGCACACTCTGATTCTGGGCTCAAAGGAAATATTTATGATATAAAGGCAGAAAGCTTCTAAGGAGTTGACAACCCTACTTAATTTTCTAAGACTTTTCACCATTCTCCCCATGCCCACATTGTCACTGAAATCGCTATCAAAATATATGTTAATTTAATTTAGAAGTTCCTGGCTAATTCATCATAGAATTTTCCTCTACCATTCTCTACAACAAATTATGGAACATAAATCACAGTAATTTTGATGGCTATCTTTTCATATGCACTACAATACTGGGTGATCAAATATTCCTTTTAAGAATGTTTTCTTATTGCCTTTAAATGCACAATAAAAGCAACTCCAACAATCCTTTATTTGCATGAGCCAGGAGTATCATTTTTGTACCTTCCTTTTTCCTTCTGGTTGCATGCATAACAATAATATCAAGATGGATATAGGGCAATTCTTCCATTAACAAGTCATTGTTCAAAAGGATCTCACACTTAAAGAGTTCCAAATGCAAAATTAAAGTTTAGAAATAGGCAGAAACCTCTATGATTCCTAACAGGGACAGCTAAGTGGTAAAGGGGATAAAGTGCTAGACCTAGAGTTGGGAAGACTCTTCTTAGTTCAAGTCTTGCTTCAGATAATTAACAGCTAAATAATCCTAGGTAAGTCATTTAACCACGTTGGCCTCAGTTTCTTCATCTGTAAAATGGGCTGGAGAACGAAACAACACCCCACTCTTTTTGCCAAGAAAACCCCCATACAGGGTCATGGAGACTTGAACATGGCTGAAAAACAGCTGAACAACAATAAAAGTTGTCATGATCAAAGAATTCTACTGAATTCTACCAAGTAGTCACACTTGCCAAGATGGCCCTAGGAAGCAGACACAGTGTACTTCAAAAGAAAAATTACATCTGCATGAAACCAATTTAAATCAAATGCCTTCATGGCTCATCATACCATAGATCTAGACCAACAAAGAGTCTTCAGATACTTTTTAGTCTAAACCTCTACTTTTATTGATGGGGAAACTGAGGGATAGGGAGATTAAGCAATTTGCTCAAGATCACAGAGGCAATAATTGTCTTTGAAAATGGAAAACAAAGGACGCCCTTTGTCATAGACACAAAAGTTGCTAACACCAATAATTGGTATTATTCTGGTTCTCTGAGCCTGCTATTTAAAGTAGAAATTAGCCCAGAAAATGGGTATTTTGACCTAGAAATTTCAACATCCAAAGCTCATAAATTAACAACATAGCCAATCTCATGAAAAATCTTTACATATATCAAAAGCAGTCTTTGATTTTGCTTAAGGAAAGAAACAAAATCATCACTTAAAAACATCTACAAAAAAATCCCAAACTGGCCCATACTGGGCATGGCTTTACTAAAAAAAGGAACCAAGATTCCTCACCACGACTACGATTACAGACTAAGAATTCACAGCAAAATTCTCTCAAAATAACATTAATAACTCCACAAAACTGAAGAAGTAGCTGACCACAAATGGTCTTTCTTCTCAATTTCTCCTACCATGTTCATCCTGGCCAGCCATTTCTTAAGTCTCCTCATGTCATTGCACATTCCTCTACAGCAAACTTTTCCTGACACTCACAGCTGGTCTGGCCATTAGTTCAGGCATTTTTCCTATACTTCCATATTTGATAAACAGGTACGTATGTTCCCTGGTACTGGTTCATCTGACTTTTTCCTTGCCTTCTTTAACTAGCAAAGGTCAATAAAGCAAATCTCTGATTCAACAACAACAATAAAAACAAATGGAAATTCTGGGGCATCAAACAGGTGACACTTTCCAAACAATGAATAATACAAAAACAAATATCATTCATTAAACCAGGAAATGAAAGGATGGGGACAAACATCAATCTCAAACTTCCCCCAAAAAACCTGTGAAACCTCAATTCACTCATAGAAAAAGCAGAACAAAGAAATTGTTAGGGATGCAGGATCATACCCTACAGAATAATTACAATGAGACAAATCTGTTCTTTAGATAGGAAAATATCAATACAAAAAGATAGCCAAAGCACAATCTACAATAAAAAATTCTAGCAGAGTAGAAAATCAACTGGTCAACATAATAATGGAGATAGGACTAATAGAGATAAAGGGGGAAGGGAAAATGAGAAAAATTCTTTTAATGGTAACTACCAACATTTAGTATAAGGATGACATAACTGTATTTTTTTTGTTTTATTTTTAAAATATTATGTAGTCTTTTTGGAAAGGGAGGATGAAACTAAATTTTCCCCCATAATATTCAATATTCAGTCAAAAGAATAAAAATTCATGGTTTTGGAGGAATTTCAGTTCAATTCAATGATGTCCTACTATGCAGAATGTGAGTAGGACTAAGTAAAAAATCAGAGAGTTCCTACCCTTAAGAAGTATTTGAATAAAAGAATACAAATAAAATAATAATAAGATGAGGAGCAAGAGAACACCAACAACTGAGAATTCTGGGAAGGGTTTCTTTCTCATAGGAGGTGGCATATGAGATGGGTCTTGAAGAAAGCTAGAGAATGTAAAAAATTAACAAATATGTGTAGCAAATGTTATAGGCACTAGGGAGTATCTCTGTCTTGTGTATGGGAAATATCACATCAAATTTGGGAAATAACCAGTTGGCTAATTTGACTAGAACAAAGAGGATACAAAAGGAAGTAATATAAAATAAGTTTGAAAAGGAAGGAAGGAGGAGCAGCTAGGTTGCACAGTGGTCAGAAAGACCTAGATAAGGAAGGAAGGAAGGAAGGAAGGAAGGAAGGAAGGAAGGAAGGAAGGAAGGAAGGAAGGAAGGAAGGAAGGAAGGAAGGAAGGAAGGAAGGAAGGAAGGAAGGAAGGAAGGAAGGAAGGAAGGAAGGAAGGAAGGAAGGAAGGAAGGAAGGAAGGAAGGAAGGAAGGAAGGAAGGAAGGAAGGAAGGAAGGAAGGAAGGAAGGAAGGAAGGAAGGAAGGAAGGAAGGAAGGAAGGAAGGAAGGAAGGAAGGAAGGAAGGAAGGAAGGAAGGAAGGAAGGAAGGAAGGAAGGAAGGAAGGAAGGAAGGAAGGAAGGAAGGAAGGAAGGAAGGAAGGAAGGAAGGAAGGAAGGAAGGACTTTTTTTGTAGGAACTTTAAATGCCTGGCTCCAGAGTTTGTATTTTATGCCAGAGACAATAGGAAAGATTTTGAGCAGAGGAGTGATGTGGTCAAACCTCTGTCTTGTGGATATTAATGCAATTGTATAAAAGATAAACTTGAGAGAGGAAGAGCCTGGAAGAATGTTTTATTTTGCTATTATCCGACAACAGTAGTCTAAAATAGCAATAGCCCAACCTTTAAGATTTAGAATTTGAGACAGAAAAGCGTTGGAGATCATTAATCCTAACTCCTTCTACAGATGAGTAAGCACAGGTCGCAAAGAGGTAAAGATAATGAGTTTTGTCCAAAATCTGATTCATTATCTTTTCCCCAAAGCTCTACCCTCTTCTTAACTCTCCAGTTTCAAGTAGTAAATATACCACCATTTGCCATACTTCTAATCACTCAGGTTTAAAAATTCAGAGTCATCACTCATTCACCCTTTAATCTAGTCACTTTCCAAGTCTGGCTGATAGCATCTCTCACATCTCTCAAATCTGTCCCCTTCTCTCCACTTACACAACTCCTAGCCTGGTTTCGAATTGAACTAATTGGTCGCCCCATCTCCAGTTTCTCCCCTCTCTACTCCACCTTCCTCACAGGTGACAAATTGGCATGTCACTCCCCTGCTCAAGAAGCTCCACCAATTCCCACTTGTGTCTTAGGACAAAACACGAACTCCCATGTCTGACCCTAAAAGCCTGTCACAATCTGGCTTTAGCCCAGGTTTAATTGCACATTTATGCTCCTTTACACATTATGTTCCTAGCCTCACTGAACCTACTTCTCACTTCCTCACTCCACCTCTCCTCTCGCCTCTACTTCATAGTATCCCTAACTGTCTACATTCCAGTTTGGGTGGCAATTCTTATAGGAAGGCTACTAGTCTTCCCTCCCCTCTAAACTACGATACAGATTTAATAGTTACTTATCTAAGCACACACTGTTTCCCCTCAATAGAACGTAAACTCCTTAAAGGCAGAAGCGATTTCCATTCTGTCCTTGTATCCCTAGCACGGTATTGGGCAATGGTTTAATAAAAGTCATTTTTAATTTATTTATATTTTATTATTTGTATTTATTTGTTATATTTATAATTTTAAGTAATTTTATGTATTTGCTATAATTTCATTATTTACTATAGTATACGGTATATAGTATACTTATTAAATACTTGGTTATATTATATATTTATGAATATATTATTTATATGTAAATATTTAGATATTTATATAAAGAAGCATCTCAGAAGAGGGCTACAAAGTTGCTAATAATGATAGCAGTCTGAATTTATTTATAAAAATTGTTTTCACCTAACATACATATTGTATATGTTTTGCCATATCTGTTATATATTAATTATAATATTTAATAATCAACACGTGATCCCAGCTCCCTGCCCTCTCTGACTCTAGTGGCAAAGCTTTGGTCATGATTATGTAGCTCTCTCATATAAGGGGAAGGAATAGACAATTAATTGTGCCTGACCCTGGGCTAAGGACTTTACAATTATTATCTCATCTGATCCTCACAATAACCCTGGGAGACAGATAATGTTATCTCCATTTTACAGAAGAGGAAAAGAAAGCAATTCCTTAAGGTTTTTAGCACCCTTTCTTTGCAACAACACTGTAAAGATTATTATTTCCATTTTACAGATAAAAAATGTTGTTGTTTAGTTGTTTCAGTTTTATCAGGGATTTTCTTGGCAAAGTCACTGGAGTGGTGTATCATTTCCTTCTCCAGCTCATTTTACAAATAAGGAAACTGAGGCCAGCAAGGTTAAATGGCTTGCCCAAGGGTCACACAGTGAATACATGTCTTTTGTAAAATTTGAACTCGGTTAAGATTTGTCTTCTTGATTACAGGTCCATCATTCTCTCCATTGTAGTACCTACCTGTCCTCCAGACTAAGGAAAAAGAAAATGATCTTCTAACAGCTTCTCAGGAAAGACTCAGAAGAACAAAGTCTTCTGGCTCCCAGTTTCGCAATCTTTCCTATCCAAAGTCTCCCAGGAACACCTCGCCATGGCCTTCTCAAGGCCATTCCAGGACAGTGCAACTCCTCCCAAGCAGGAAAGGTTCCTGGTACTATCCCAAAGCCTATGACTTCTAGGATCCCATCCAAATTCCTGTTTGGTGGTCAAAGCCCTTCTCGACCTGTTCTCTAAACCTAGACATGGATTCATAGCCAAAAGTGATCTACAAAGCGGTGGATGGGTTTCTGACAAGAAACTCAGAAGGGAAAGTACCTGGCACGTCTCTCTCTCTCTTACACGGAGCACTTACCCAGTGATGGGGACGGAGGCACCTCGAAAAAAGGGGCTGCAAAGTTGCTAATGATGACACCAGTCTGAATTCACCTACAAAAAATGGTCCAAGGAGGGATAAAATCCTATCCATCTTCGCTACAAATTAAACCAGGAGGCATAAAGAAATGATAGCTAAATGAAAAGATGACAATTCAATTTAAGAAACACTGATGAAGGAAGGGGCACTCTGTGCTCTCTAGAGAGGCAAATAAAGGAGCAGGGCCTAAGGGCAACAAGGAAGACTAGTTCATGGAATAAACTGGCCGGTCAATCAACAAAAATTATTATTATGCGCCAGGAATTATGTTAAGTATGGGGATTACAATAATCAAAGTAAAACAATTTCTGCCTTGGGGGAGTTTGCATTCTATCAGAGGAGACCACATGCACATTCATACAAAATGAATCCAAGCTGGCTTGGGGAAGGAGGATGCAAGAACTTGGGGAAGTTGGGGAAAGATGCATGCAGAAGACGGTGCTTAAATAAGTCTTACAAAACCGCGGAATTTTAGAGGCAAAAGTAAAGAAGGGGTGCATGGGAGAGAAAGCCTGTGCTCTTACAACAATGACCAATGTGGAAGTGCGTTTTTGCACGAAATTAAAAATAAAAATTTTTAAGTTCACTGCTTAACGGGAGAGAAGACACGCAAACAACTGTACAAACAAGCGATAAATAGGATGCGTTTGAAACAGTCAACAGAGAGCGCCCAGGAAAAGTTTCCTGTAGAAAGTGGGATTTGGGAGGGGACTGAAAGATTTCCGGAAAATCGGGACATAGAGAGGAGCAGAGAGCAGCCAAGGCATGGGCCATGAGCCCTCAGGAGACACGGGCTGTCTCGGAGAATCAGCAGCAAGGAGGCCACTCTGACAGCCAGTAAGGTAGTAAGGGGTGAAAAGAGTGGAAATTGGGGAGCAGAGGAAGGGATGTGTTGGGGAGAGCTTTGACCCCCAAACAAAAGAACTTTAATCTGATTTTGGGAGTCACGGGCGTGATGGAAGAGAGTAACACAGTGTAAGTCCAACAGTAGGCTGGAAGCAGGTTGTGAAAAGCTGTACAAGTCCAACAGGAAATTTCTCATTTAATCCTAGAACTAGCAGGAAGTCACCAGTCTTTGAGCAGCACAGGTAAAGTTTTAGGGAAATCACTGGTGGCCAGGGGAAGGAAAGGCTGGAGAGAGGCAATGGAAGGGAGGAAGGGAGGAGGCTTTCAGGCAGGAGACCCAATGGAAAGTTCATTCATGAGCTAATAAGAGGGGAGGAAGAGATGTGTAAGAGAGACAATTCAAGATTTAGCAACTGATCACATAAGTCAGCTAAGAGAGGAGTCAGGGATGGCACCAAAATTGAGTCTTGGTGATGGGAAGGAAGGAAGTGCCCTTAGGAGTAGAGGAGAAGTTTGGGAAAGGGCTGGGATTGGGAGAGAGAGAAGTGATGAATTCTCGGTCTTCACATGCTGAATTTGACATATAAGGAGACATCCAGGTTCAAAATATCCAATAGACTCTGCATCCCCTTCTCACAGCACGGTTCCTGGCACATAACAGGCGATTAAGAAATACTTCCCTGCTTAACTGATCTTCAGCAAATTAAACCATTTATCAGCAATAGCAGTGTTATAAACTAAGATGAAGTGATTAAGAAATATCCAGTTATAGGCCTAGCAATAGTTGCTTTCGGAGCCAGTCACGTGTGGGCAGTGAAATCATGGCTTAATTAGAATAAACTTCAATGTAAATACCAAGCCAAGAGAAAGATGAAAAGGAGAAAGTAATGCATATGATTATAGCTATTTCAGCCTATTAAAATAAATGATCAGTTCACCAGTGTCCCTCTCCCCTTCCAAAAACAAAAACAAAAAAAAAAAACACCCAACTGGGAAATGAAAAGTTAGGATGAAATGATTGCTTCTTTGGGATCAGCAGAGATCTGGGCCTGCCACTTCTTTGCCCTTTGGCAAATCGCTCCCTCTTCCCTTATTTGCAAAAAAGGAGGGGGGTGGGGTGTTACCAGCTGACCTCTCAGGTCCTCTAGCACTAAATCTAGAATTCTGTGATCCTAAGAGACTCACACACATTGTGGCCTTTTCCTAGAGAAATTTACCAGATGAAAAATGTCGCCATGGAGAGAAGGCCAGAGGAGCCCAGAAATCTCCCCGGCCTTTTAAAGATTCAGTAAGAAGATTGGGAATTCAATAAGAAGAAAGATAAGGGAAGCCAAAGGCAACATGGATCTAGCATACAAACTTGTTCGCAAGATTACAGAGAGAGATGGAAGATGATGGTGGATCCAGGAAGAAGGAGGGCAGAAAAGGGACCTCTGGGACAGAATGATATTCTTGAGGCAGAGGAGGCCTTCCAAGGCTTAGTCACAAAATATTCGAGGGTAGCAAACAAAGGATGTTTTCAAGTTCCAAATCATGTGACTTCCCTTAATGCTATATTCTGCAGGCCAACTGAACCTCACCTCTTGGTTGTGATTCCTGACTTTCCCCCGACTTCCTCTTTAGGTACAGTTTTTACCACTTCTGCTCCTCCCCACCCAGATTTACTCCTGTATACTTGGCTTTCTTGCTAGCCCAACGATTCTGCTTTTTACTTTTACTTTTTACTAATTTTTACTTTTTTTCAAAATTCACTGCTTCCTTCTCCACCCACAGAAAGTCCCCCAAAAGGGCCTTAATATTAGAGTCAGTAACAGAGTCCATGATGAATCTGATCCTGCTTCCAAGAAGGGGTGGCAATGATTGGAGCTGGTCAACAACATCAAAGGCTGCCCACAGAAAGGATATTAGAAATGAACTGATATTATACAAATTATTCAAAAATGCTTTTAACTAGAATGGTGAAAACATTAGTGTGGAGGGAACTAGTGACAAATCTCCTACCAATATTAGACAACTGATCACTTTATTATACAAAAATACTTTTAACTGGAACTGTGAATAGATAAGTGGAGGGAACTAGAAACAAATCTTCCTCTACCAATATTAGACAACTGATAGTTTTTAAAGAGTCACCAGGGACACAGAGGTTAAGTGACTTGCCCTGGAGGGTCACAGAGCCAATATAGGTGCTTAAACCAGATGGTTCCTGAATCCCTCCCAGGCCAGCTCTTATCCCTATTCTCTGGGTTCATCAAATTAAATCATTTATCAACTAAAGCAACAATATGAACTAGGATGAAGTGATTAAACTGAGGATTAACACCAAAGCCTGGTTCTTTAATTTTTTTTTTTAACTGAACTACTTGCATCCCATCTATATAATTACTTTTCTTTGGTTCAGTCATTTTTTTCAGTTGTATCTAATTTTTGGTGGCCCCTTTTGAGGTTTTCCTGGTTTGCCATTTCCTTCTCCAACTCATTTGAAAGATGGAGAAACTGAGGCAAACAGGGTTAAGTGGCCTGCCCAGCTAGTAAGGGTCTGAAGCTGGATTTGAACTCAGATATTCCTGAATCCAGGTGTAACACTATCCACTGAACCACCTAGCTTCCCTCACCCTCAAACCTCCATGAAAGCTACCTTCCAAAGCCAACACTTCCCAGGTCTATTAACCAGAAGAGATATTGTGGGATCACGTTTAAGCTTTAGTTGAACTATACTCTAATCTAACAAATTACTTTTAATTTGTATCTCATTTTCAATGTAGTACTCAAATGTTCCTCAAATGAATTTATAATCTTATTTATTTGAGCTTTTCTTTCCATGGATTCAGATGACAACCTATCCATGCTGCTCCATCCTATGCAAGTCTCATCCCTGAATCTGACCTCCCATAAATTTCAGAGGGAAGACAGAAAAAATTCCTGATTTTTTTTTTCCTGCTAAGACATGACAGAGGGGCTACTCTTTCCCTTTATCTCACCCTCTCTAGGACCAGGCATTTTTTCCATCATACATTTCAGTGACAAAATTCTTTCATTCCAGCTCTTACAGGTAGGAGCTTACTCACACTCACCAGGGTCCCTCCACTTCTTCCTTCAGTCCTCCTATCATGATTTAAAGGTTTATAAAGCCCCTTGCAGACTCTTTGGATAGGGACAACAACCCAGTGAAGTGGTTACTATTTGTCCTATTTTACAAAAGAGGGCAAAGAGGTTAAGAGTCTATCCAAAAGAGAAACAATCTTGTAACAAGTTCATTCATTCTTTAGTTAAACAACCCTTTATTAAGCACCCACTACAACTGAAACACAATGCTAGGTGCAGAGAAAGATACAATATCTCTAAAGAATCTACTTTTAGCCAGACATTTTATTATGCAAACCCTTCCTGGCCCAGTAATTAACAGAGAAAGCAGTGAGTAAATAATTCTGAAACTGTGTATTTCTCAAAGGTGCTTAAAGTAAAGCAGCAGCAAGTTGCCAAGGGCGAATTGTTCTAGTTACCAAGATGGTGAGGAGGGAATATAAGATGAATTTTTCTCACTCCCACTCCCAGCCACTCCAACAACTCAAAAGCCATGGTCATCCCTGTTTTCTTTTCAAGAAATCACTGCATCAGTCATTTTGTAATTAAATAAAAATTGCTTGAATAACTTTCAACAAATGTCTTCATAGGTGGGTGTACACCTCACTAATCTAAACAGAGACTGAACTTCCTTCCAAAATATGGCTTCCCTAACACCTGAGTGTGCCCAATAATTAGTATTATGAACACATAAAAGGCAGATGGGGGAAATTTGAATAACACAGGAGTCCAGTCATTATTCAACATTTGAAGTCTTATATAAAAATGAAACTTCCCACAGCACGTTCTATTGCACAAAATAGCCTCTTTTGAAAAATACAGATCTCACACCCACATCACCCCCTTAATCTAGAAAATCCTCATACATTTTTTTGACCTTCCCTCTGAATCAGAGAAGAAACTTGAATTTTTTTCTTTTTCTTTGATGGGGTGTTTACAGTGCCTTATTATAAAATTTGGGTTTTATACCTAGTCATAAGCTATATGTAGGTCAATATTTTCAAGTTCTTTTTACAAACTTTAATAATCTACTTATTTTTAAAAGAAATTGTGTATACGTATAGTATTAAAAGATAAAATATGTTGCTATTATGCAATATTCTAAATATATTTTATGCATTTCTGAATTTCAAAACTTCTTCTCTCTTCTGTGGTTTTCACAAAACTCCCAGAAAATTCCCATTTAATTTCTTATGCCAATCTGCGATATAACAAAACACACAATGAGGAAAGTCGTGATGTGGAAGGGATACAGGTAGTTTTACTGATATCTTTTGTTTTAAAACACCTAATTTCCCATTGTACCTCCTCCCAAAGCCATCCCATATAACCAAGAATTTTTTTTTTTTAATTCAGCAAAACTGAACACATTGGGGGAAAAAAAAAAAAGATCGGATGTCTTCCAAAATGTTCAGTAACCTGTAGAAACCCATCTCTGCAAAGGATCTGGGGAGATATTTTCTCTTATCTCTTCTTTACAGCCACGCTTGTTCTTTATAATTTAGAAACATATTCCATTTTGGTTGTTTTGTGGCTTTTCTTTATTATAATGAGGTAATCCCTGGGTATTTTGTTTGTCTGGCTTTGCTTCCTTCACTTTGTATAGGTTCATATAAGTCTTTCCATGCTTCTCTCTTCATTAATCTCATTCTTGGTTTCTTACAGCACAGACATAATAGTCTCTTAATAAATATTTGTTGAATGAATTAATGGTCCTGAAATGTCTCAATGACCTTAGCAGTTGTTCTCCAAATGGACTATTTATCTGTAACATGGTCTAGTGGCATGGACCCAAAGGGCTGCTTTGTAAAGAGATTCCAGTGTGTATCCAGGGGATTTTTATTTTGTGTGTGTATCCAAATGCCTTTTGGGATCTCTCTTCCTGATCTACACAGACTCTCTTTAAAAAAACAAAAAGACACCCGTTTTTCAAAGGGTAAGAATGCTTTAAAAAAAATCTTTGTAGCACTTTCAAATCTATCACATCTATGGGCACATAGTAGGCTCTCAATCAATGTCTTTCAGTTGAAGCCCAAATTGTGAGATTAAAGGTCCAATTCAAGAAAGAGAATTGCATTGCTTCTGGCCTGAACCAGGGGGGAAAAAAATCAATGCAACCTACAACTTCAAAACCTTTCTGAGGGTAATTAAAATGAGAGAAAGCCTTTATTGGAACTGACATTGAGCTTCAGTATCAGTTAAAGGGACAGTGCCCTTGTCTTAATATATTTTCCCCTTATTGAAAAGGAAATTAAAAAGCACATCGAAAAATTACTGCCTCAATTCAATGGTTAGAAAGAGTATTTTCTTTATCATGGAAATGATAGCAGTCTTTGACCTCTGAGTAATTCTACAATATAACTTCTCTCATTTTTTGGTGAAGTTAAATGCTCTCAAGTACTCCAGAAGTTTCCCAATTTGAAAAGAAGAGTGTGAATTGGATTCCTTGCAATAATCTAGCTAAATTCTTAGTACTTCTGGTGAATATTTATACATCATTCCAGTGACTGAAAATGAAGACATAATTATTATCTCTGTAAAATGAATAGTTCCTTTAACTGGGTATTTTCAATAATGAATTAACATTAGATAAAAAAAATTGCTAAAAGGCAAAATGGTTCTCTGAATAAAATATAATGTGTAATTATATTTTATATGTTGTATTTTATATTCTATAGAATATAGGATAAAGTAACAGATGAATTAAAGAAATGGATTTGGAGTTGAAGACTGAGTAAAAGTCCTGCCTCTGATACCTGATCTTCTTAATCTCTCCGCATTCTTTTAGTCAATTCTCTAAAACTAGTCATTATAGACTAGTTGCTGATGTGCACCTGTGTGGACTCCCTACTTCTCTATGCCACTGGCTATCAAAGCTTGATCCACTAGTTGATAGAGTTGATAGTGATAGGCCTGAATCTAGAAACTTCTTATCTAGCCTAAAATACTTATTAACGGTGTGATCCCCTGGGCAACCCACTTAACCCTGTGTGCCTCAGTTTCCTCATCTGTAAAATAAACTGGAGAAGGAAATGAAAACTACTCCAGGATCTTTGCCAAGAAAACTCTAAATGGGGTCATCAAGAAATGGACACAACTGAAAACAACAAACCCAATTCCCAGGCGGGAAAAAAAAGGAACTGTTAAAAGTTTTGCTTGGCCAAAAATAAAAGGTCAAAAGCCTTTTACTGTCTGTCATCTCTACTTAAAGGAAATGCAACTATCTGGTCTTTTGTGTAACAAAAAGATATATACGTGCTAGAATGTGTTGTTGTTCAATTGTTTTTCAGTCATGTCTGTCTCTCAGTGATACCATTTGGGATTTTCTTGGCATAGTGGGTTGTCATTTCCTTCTTTAGTTCATTTCTCAGATATGGAAACTGAGGCAAATAGGGTAAAGTGATCTGCCCAGGGTCATACAGCTGATAAGTATCTGAGGTAAAATTTGAATTTAAGGAGATGAGTGTTTTTGATTGCCAACCTAGGACTCGATCCACTTCACCACCCAGCTGCCCCAGTGTGCTAGAATGATACATGACTCAGTTTACCACTGTTGGCTTCCACCATCTACAGTTCAAAGTTACTTTTCTATGATACATCCTCAAACTGGTAAAGAAAACATTATAAAAATGTGATTTTTATTTAATTTTAAATATATATAAATATATAAAATATATAAATATATAAAATATATATAAAATATATAAAATATATAAAATAAATATATATAAATTAATAAATATAATGATAAAATTTAAAATTAAATTACACTAAAATATAATTATTTTATTTCATATCATTTCATTTAGATTCATATAAACTAAGACAATTCAGGTCTTTTCAAGGCAATCCCAAATTAAAAGTCCAGTCAATAATTCAATGTTTTGAAACCTATTATGTCACCGAATGGCTGCTTTCTTTATCTAGGCACTATCTTTTCTTTAAAAAAAAAAAAGTATTAAGTATTTAGTAGCTCGCTTAATTTGACCTCCCTCCAACCAAGCCCATTACCCTGGCCTCCATCATTTCAACTATTCCCATTAATTCCACTGGAAGCCCAGTTTTATGAGTTTAAAGAGAAAACAGGCTGTTCACATTAATGACCTGGAGATGTACTTTTCAGTTCCTAAGCTTTAAGTATTAGTAGATTTACACTCAACTAATAAAAATGCAAAGTAAATAAGAGATTGATAGAGATGCCACACTGATACGTGGCTCATAAAGCATGGATCCTACCTGGCAGCCCTGATTAAAAATGCCATGGCTGCTTTTCTCTATAGGTCTACTCTTCTCTGGAAGGCAGTCTTCTCCTGGGCAGATTTGTCTTGGCCCCCTTCCAATCCCAAGGAGATTAGTTTGCAAAGCACCAAAAAGACCCTGTGTAAAGCAGACTCGGCCCTGGGGATCTCAAGGAGATTCAGAAACAGCAGCATCAAAGGGCATCCCACCAAAGAGGGTTCCACAGAGGCATCCACAAAATTCTGGGGCGTTTGTTCAATGACCCACCACGCCAACTCCTGGCTACGGAGCTTGGCACAGGGCATGCCTCACGGTCTACGATGCTCTCTTTCCTTTTCTCCATCCAATCGATCAGATAATAAATAATATAAATTTTTATTTATTTAATTTGTATTTATATAAATTTATATTTATATATATTATATATATATTATATTTATATTTATATAAATAAATAATAAATCGATTTATGAAGCATATGCCAAGGATTGGAGCTACAAAGCGATAACAACCGTCTCTACCTTCAAGGAGATCACAGTCTACTGGGGGAGACAAACTGCAAATGAATATAGAAATATACAAAAATAGACCAACAAGCTACGGCCAGGATAGACGGTAAATAATAGGGAAGGCGTCCATTTCTGGCTCCCTTGAAGATTCAGCTCACTGTAAGCTGCGCAGAAGGGCTTTTCCTACTCCTGCAGGGGTGTTCATTCCTCCCTCCTGTGCCATTATTGGGTTAGTTTGTATGCGAAATCCACCCAGAAAGACAGACTAGAGGTGGATTTTGAAGCGCATTACATGTTGATTCTAAAAGAAATGGGGACCCACCAAAGATTCTGGGGCACAGTCAGAATTGTGCTTTAGGAAATTTATTTTGGTTTCTGTGTAGGAGATAAATTGGAAGAAGAAAAGACTAAAAGCTCCAATTAGGATGCTGTTGCAATTTCATCTCCCCAAATTTCTTTGGCCTTATAGTTTACTCAACTGTGAAATGGGGATATTATCATTTCAGTACCTACTTCACAGGGTTGTTGTAAGGATTCAATGAGATGATGTCTGTAAACGTGCTTGGAAAACCTTAACATGATGCATAGTTATTATTTATTATTAATAATAAGCAATCTTACTGCTTCTTCTGTGTATTACTAAAAGGAAGACGGTAAGTATTTTTCATTCAAACCCACAAGGGTTTTTTGTTTCTGGTTCGTTTTATTTTGTTTTAAAGTCTTACTTTCTGTCTTAGAATCATTACTTTGAATCAGTTCCAAAGTAGAAGAGCAGTAAGGGCCAGGGAATGGGGGTGGTTAAGTAGCTTGTCCAGGGTAACCAAGGTGGAAGTGTCTAGGCACTTGAACCCAGGACCTCGCATCTCTAGACCTGGCTCTCCATGCACCGAGTCACCTAGCTGCTCCCCCCACAAGAGTTTTTAAAGGATATGTTTCTACCCTCTGCTTTGGTCACCAGTACAGGGAGCCTATGCATTTTTAATCCTTGTATTTTTTCATCCCTCTTTCATTCCTATTTTATTTGGTCTCGATTATTGCCTTGAATAACACATGAAGTTGATTTCAATCAAGCCTCTTTTTCTCTCTTGCATTCGGTCCTTTTCCATCTGAGTCACCCAAAATGATTTTCAGAGACTCGGAACCCATAATGAGTAGAAACAACAGACAGACCCCAGGCTGGGGCCGTTTCAGGAAGCGAAAGACCCCTAATACTCAAAAGGCTACAGGACTGACTACCAATAGCCACACGACGGTCATTTACACTTTTGGTCACTGTCCACTTCTCAAAAGACATCAAGCTGATGAGCAGAAAAGAATTTTGGTTAACCATCAAACGGTATTTACCTTTCTCAACATTAGGTAACAAATGGGCACAGACTACTGCAGTCCATGGGGTGACCCGTGGACTAGAGGATGAAGGAGGGTGTTGTTGTTTTTGAGTTAGGAAAGAAGTTATTTTGCTAAGGAACAAAACTGGAAAAAATATTGGTTCTTCTGAAATAATAAGTCAAAGTTCCATTGCCGGGGTGCAAAGAAGAAACCAAATATCAACGCCTCTGATAGTGACATTTCAGAGATGATGTAACAATTATTGCAAGATTTAAGAAAATAAACTTTTTAATAAAATCCTTGACTTCTTCCAGGTGAACTCTATTAAAAAGGAGTTGTCTTGGGACAGCTAGGTAGCAGAGGGGATAGAGCACCAGGAGTAAGGAGGGAGGGCTTGGATTCAAATCTGGCCTCAGATATTTCCTACCTGTGTGAACCTGGGCAACTCTTTTAACTTCATTTACCTAGACCTTAATGCTCTTCTGTCTCAGAACTGGTGTTGCCAGAAGGTAGGAGGGAGGGAAGAAGTGAGACAGAGACCGAAATAGTCAGAGAGAGATGGAAGAGGGAAAAGGGAAAGAGGGAATGGGAAGGAAGGAAGGAAGGAAGGAAGGAAGGAAGGAAGGAAGGAAGGAAGGAAGGAAGGAAGGAAGGAAGGAAGGAAGGAAGGAAGGAAGGAAGGAAGGAAGGAAGGAAGGAAGGAAGGAAGGAAGGAAGGAAGGAATTGAGAGAGAAAATGAAAGAAAGAAAATGGTAGAAAGAAGAGGAAGAGAAGAAGGGAGGAAGGAAAGAAAGAATGAAGGAAAGAAGGGAAAGAAAGGAAGAGAGACAGAAAGAGGGAGGGAGAGAGGAAGGGTACAAGGGAGGGAGGAATCTAAGTACTAAGACAGAAGGTAAGAGTTGGGTTTTTTAAGTTGTCTTAGGTATGATAGACATTGTTTTTAAGTGCTTTCCCTCTTGGCCACTTTATTCTTAAGTTTCTTAGATCATGTAATTTGTTGTCATCTTTTGTGGGTATCATACCAACTGTGAGTAAATCAATGGCATTTATTTATTATTACTCTATTTACCTCAGTTCCCTCAACTACAAAATGGAGATAATAATAGCTCCTACCTCTCAGGGTTCTTGAGACAAAATGATATAATATTTTTGGGTACTTTGTGAACCTTAGAGCTCTTTTTATTATTATACTATACCTTGCATATTTCCTTGAAATAAAATACCTAGGTTAAAATTCCTATTTGATATACTGTTTGTTTACTTTAGCTCTTTGGGTCTTGTAATGAGAAAGCAATTTTATTTTGTCTTCATTTACAGAGAATAATCTTCTGTAAATTTCTGTGACAATCTATTATCCATTTTTAATAGATGACTACAAGAAGTATTTCTTCTCTAGTTATTTAAAATTTGAAAAGGGGTTTTTCGAACTATGATCTTAAGGAAACAGTATTGGAGTAGGAATCAAAAGATCTAAGTTTCAGTTTGGATTCTAATGACTATTCCACTTACTAACTGTGTGACCTTGGCCAAGTCAATTTACCACCAGTAACAATTTCTCTGCTCTAAAAAATACCTACCTCTGCCTACTTTACAGAATCGCATCAGGACCAAATGAGATAACATAGAAAAGGACTTTGTAAACTGGATCAAATACGATAACATCTACAAAGCTCTATATAAATGTCAACTATTGTTAAAAGCACAGTGTTCTGTTTGCAGACAGGTTTACACTCAGAAGGAAACAAACAGAATGCTCACAAGGAGCAAGTCATTTCTTGCTTAATCTTGATGTCTGACAAATTCTCTGACCATCAAGTTTAGTTCTTGAGGGATTCTATTTATACGAGGGCAAAAATGAGAAATAAAGAACAGAACAAGGAGAGAAGGGTTTTCTTTGTAAAACAAATGAAAGTGATACTAAAAGGGATAAGAAGAGAAGTCTGAGACCAGAGATGAAGCGAGTGGGGAAAGAAAGTGCGCCTAGCTCAACAAACCAGTAACTAGGTAATTCTCTAAGGTTTAATTATTTACCCTCCTGAACAAGGTTTGGAATTCTACACCATCCAGCCCCAAATCAACAAATGTCATTATCCCAAAGGCTTAAAGGAATCAGGAAGGAAAAATGAAAGAAATCTAATCAACTTAACACCTCTCTCTTTCAATTATCTTTTAGTAAAGATTTGGAGAGGGAATATGTTTGAGTCCAGCCTCTGAAATCTAGTAAGACTCAAGAGTTATTCCACATCCCACTGTCCCAGGCAACTCTCTAACAGCAATTATTTATCTATTTTGGAGGAGGGAGTGCTCTTTACCGATGAAATAGTAGTAGTAGTAGTAGTAATACAATTGGCATTTTCTCTAACTGGAATTCTTGACCTGGAGTGTGCAAATGTATTTTTAAAAATATTCTGATAGCTACATTTCAATATAATTGGTTTTCTTTGTGATTCTATATATATTTTATTCACTTAAATATTATTCTCTTCCTAGCTGTGTGACCCTGGGCAAGTCACTTAACTCCCACTATCTAGCCCATACAGCTCTTCTACATTGGAACGAATTTACAGTATTTATTCTAAAATGGAAGGTAATGATTAAAAAAAGCATCATTATTCTAAGGAGCCCAGCAAGCTTCATCAGACTATGAAAGGGGTCCAAGATAAAAAATAATTTTTAACTATCTTAACTGGTTTATATTTTAAAGTTATTTCATAATAATAGCTGGCATTAACTTCATGTTTTAAGTTTCACAAAACTCTTTATACACACATTACATTTGATAATTGCAAATATCCTCTAAAGGGCCCATTTTGGGATGGAAGAAACTAAAGGTCAGCGAGTGACATGAGCCACAGTTATGATTACAACATTCAATGTTGACAAGATTTGAACTTGCTTCCCATTCCAGGTCCAACACAGATCAGAGAACAATGGCTGCTTGTTATCTTTAATTTAATATCTATAACACAGAATATGGGAAGGACGGAAGGACGGAAGGACGGAAGGGAGGAAGGGAGGAAGGAAGGAAGGAAGGAAGGAAGGAAGGAAGGAAGGAAGGAAGGAAGGAAGGAAGGAAGGAAGGAAGGAAGGAAGGAAGGAAGGAAGGAAGGAAGGAAGGAAGGAAGGAAGCTAATTTAAATCAATAAGACAAATATTCTTATCAGATCAGACCAGCAAATTCCCACCACCCTAATAACTCAGTCAATTATTAGGACAAGAAATATTAATAGTTGAATTACTTTACTAAAAAAAATAGTTAAAAGCTTTGTTGTAAAGTAGGAATCAAGGATGTTTATATTTAACCAGTCAATCCATCAACCAATATTCATTGGCCATTGGGATGAGGGTGGATAAGGACTGGGGTTCTTTGTGGAACTATTCCAGCTATGGAGATCATAGCACAGCTGATATGGTCACTTACTTGATATTCAAGTTCTCTTATGCTCCTGAGAGCTCTCAATAAAACAGTTACTTATGTGTATATTGTGATGTGTTTTCTACAATATCATAGCAAGCAACCATTAAATTGACTAATATTGCTGGAATTGATGCATATATATTTCTCTAAACAAACCCATTAGATCAGTGAGACTGATCTTCTTGGTATACAGTAGGTGTTTAATAAATGATAGTTAACTGACTGATCTGCCATACAACATGCCCTGAGAAAATTCTATGCATCTCTGTCTTTTTGTAGTTTTGTTCACACAATTTCCTCCACTTAAGAACATCTTTTCATTAACTCTTTTGATGATCTAAATGACCTAAAGATGTAGTATATTTATATTTCCCCCTCCCTATGGAGAGAATACATGCAAATTATTAATAATAATTTATAATAGTGAATACAAACTTGCATTTATATTCCCTAAACCCCTTACCCCTTATCAAAAAATTATGCCTTTATTTCCTTCAAAACCCCAAACTGGGAGACTTTAGGTGTGTACTACACAAGGACAAGAATAAAATAGTATAATACTATAATAATACTATAAAATAACTATAGATAAATTATTTTTTAAATTTTTTTCAAATCATTTCAATAGTTTTCAGTGTCCAAATCTTCCTGATTACATTTAGGGTTTTCAATACAAAAAAATGGAGTTTACTATTTCCTTCTCTGGCTCACTTCCAGATGAGGAAAGTAAAACAAACAGCATCACCTAGCTAATTAAGGTCTAAACTCAGGGACACCAGATTTGAACTCAGGACACAGAATCTTCCTGATTCCAAACCCAGCACTCTATCCACTGCACCAACCTAGGTACCCATTTATTTTACACTTCCTGAATATTACCCAATCCTTTGAGGTTCAATCTAAAACCCATTTCCTCCATCAAATCCTTCCTGGTCATCTCTAGTATTAAGCCATCTCACAATCTTCAGAAATCCTACCTTTTAGTAGTTATTAGTAATTAATAGCATCTAATTATGAACTACAGGCATATATTTTTAAGCCTATATATTCTACCTCTTAAACTAGTTAAAAAAAAAAAAAACAAGCTGGTAAACCATTTTCTGGTATCCCCAACTTCCCAACACAGAAATGCAGAATACGAAAGCTGGAAAGGATCCTGGGGGTCATCTAGTCCAATTGAACATGCTCTTCCTTCCCCGCCATTAAGCAGATGCCATCAAGGAACCTTCTTCCCTTTTGCTTCCCTGGCCCTGACACTCATCGCTAGCCCTCCAAGAGGGAACCCAGAGCCCTGGAGTCACTTCATCCTTGGTTCTACTCCCAGTAGTGGCGGGGACCAGATCCCTTCAATATTCTACCTGCTTAGGATCTACCTGCTCATACCACTTTGGAAGAGCAAAGAGTAACTGGAGAACAGGTGAGCTGGAACATCTTCATTGCAACCTGAGGACTTCCATTTCCTTCTCATGGTTATTGTCCCCTGGGAGCAGGAATTGCTTTATTTTCCCTATTTCAAACCCTAACATTTAGCACAATGCTTAGAAAATATAAATAAATTTTTTAAATTTATTCATTCATGCATTTACATAATGAGCATTTAAGAAAAAAAATTTTATTGGCTGGCACAGATTTATTTATTGATAAACAAAGAGTTTTTTAAGTTGTAAAGAATTCTTCAATGTGAACTTTGGCATGGAGGCCAAAATTTTCTCTTGAGGGATCACAGTTTTGATACCTATAATGAAATTCAATTAGCATCATATACAAATATTCACTCTGTCCAAAATATTTTATTTTTGTCTCTTTTATCAAGTTATGTTATTTAATTATTATTTTATTATTTTATCTTTGTTTTATTGATTTATTTCATTTATTATTTTATTCATATTTATTTTATTTAAATATATATAATGTACAATTAGAGGATAATTTTATAAATTAAAAATTGGTGGTTGGCAGGAAGGAGGCGTCACAAATTTGAGAATCTAAGACATATTTTCCTCTTGCTGGAGAGAAAAAAAATCAAGAAATCACGCACAATACTTTTAAATCCCTTTACAAATGTAAAGTCTTCTGTTAGTTTAATGATATTTTTTAAAGTATTACATTTATAACTTTAGTTAACTCATAAAATAATCATGTTTGACATTTGCTACTTAGAAGGGCTCAACATTTCATTGCTGAGCCCATTCAGGCCTTCTATGGATTCTTTAAGATTCCAGTCCATGTTTTCCCATAAATCCTCTACAGAGGATCTCTACTGTGCTAATTAACAAGACAAATGCAAAGTGTAGCATATTCATTTTCAAAAAAGAAACTGGGGGCAGGGAAGAGGGGGAAATTTAATTGAATAACAACTGGAACAAGAAACTCAGTCTTCTGTTCAGAGCTAACAGCACATTTCTGACACTTCATCTTTTAAAAATCATTTTCATGGAATTATGAAAAATTAATGTTTGACCAGATTGAAACAAATTTCTCTACTCTCCCCCCAAGCTAACACCCTCCATCGCTTCTCCCTTTCATGTCACTAAAAACAGCCTCTACTCCACTGACTCAACTTCTTGAACCCTTTGCCCCGAACTGGCTTCAACCTCATTACTCAAATGCAATGTCTGTCTCCACTATCTTTCACCAGTTAAAGACCACATCTGAGATGTTATCCTTCTTGGCTTCTCAGCATCCCACACTAGTGACCACATTTCATCCCCCAGGTATCATGCTCCCAAGCAGGAGCTATGGGCAGCTGGGTGGTGGGTGCAGTGGAGAGAGCACAGCATCTAGAGGCAGGAAGACCCGAGTTCAAAACCAGCCTCAGACACTGGCTGGGAAAGTCACTTAATCCTGTTTGCCTCAGTTTCCTCATCTGTAACATGAGGAAGAGATGGCAAACCACTCCAGCATCTCTGCCAAGAAAACCCCAAATGGGGTCATGAAGTCAGACACCACTGAGATGACTGAACAACGAAATAGTAGGAACACCCCAAGCCTCCTGGACCTCTCTTTTTCTCTCTCCGCTATCTCTGGATGACCTCATTAGTCCCCCTGGGTTTGATTATCTCTACTCAAATCAGCATATCTGGCCCTAGTCTCCAGAGCTCCAGAAGCACATCACAAACTGCTTATTATACATTCTGAACTGGTGTCCCATTTCAAAAGCAACAAGTTCAAAATGATCAATAAACATATTATATTATATTATATTATATTATATTATATTATATTATATTATATTATATTATATTATATTATATTATATTATATTACGTTACATTACGTTACATTACGTTACATTACGTTACATTACGTTACATTATATTACGTTACATTATATTACGTTACATTATATTACGTTACATTATATTAGGTTACATTATATTTTATATTGTATTGTAGTGTAGTGTAGTGTAGTGTATCGTAGCATAGCATATATATATATATAGCATATATTTCCCCTCAAATTCAGTCCTTATTTTATAAAATTTATAATACATAGTATTATAGTAGATCATATTATTACATATATTTCCCCTCAAACTCAGTCCTTATTTTATAAAATTTATAATACATAGTATTATAGTAGATCATATTACTACATATATTTCCCCTCAAACTCAGTCCTTATTTTATAAAATTTATAATACATAGTATTATAGATCATATTATTACATATATTTCCCCTCAAACTCAGTCCTTATTTTATAAAATTTATAATACATAGTATTATAGTAGATCATATTACTACATATATTTCCCCTCAAACTCAGTCCTTATTTTATAAAATTTATAATACATAGTATTATAGATCATATTATTACATATATTTCCCCTCAAACTCAGTCCTTATTTTATAAAATTTATAATACATAGTATTATAGATCATATTATTACATATATTTCCCCTCAAACTCAGTCCTTATTTTATAAAATTTATAATACATAGTATTATAGTAGAATATATTATTACATATATTTCCCCTCAAACTCAGTCCTTATTTTATAAAATTTATAATACATAGTATTATAGTAGATCATATTATTATATATATTTCCCCTCAAACTCAGTCCTTATTTTATAAATTTAGACTATATATTATTATACTATATTTTGTTATATATTTCCCCTCAAACTCAATTCTTATTTTATAAAATTTATAATACATGTTATTATAGTATATTATATTACACCATATTATTACATCATATTTCCTCTCAAACTCAATTTTTATTTTTAAAAGTTTATAATACATATTATTATAGTATATTATATTATATTTCCTTTCAAATTCAATCCTTATTTTGTAAAATTTATAATATGTTATTATAGGATATTGCATCATATTATATTTCCTCTCAAACGTAATCCTTATTTTATAAAATTTATAATACATATTATTGTACTATATTATATTGTTGTTACATTATATTGTATGTTAGATTTCCTCTCAAATTCACCCCTTATTTAAATTTATGATACATGTTAATATAGTTATTGTTTAAATATTAATATTAAATCTAACAATAATTTATAATAAATCACCAAACTCACTTTGTTCTTTTTTTTTCCCCAAGGTATTATATTTATTCCAGGCTTCAGAATTTGACCTCCCCATCTGCCCAGCATCTCCCTATCTCCACTCACTGGCTCATCACCTCTCACCTGGACTACTCCAAGAACCTCCTCATAAGCCTCTCTATTTCCAGTTTTTCTCCCCTCTCCAATCTATAGACACAGCTGCGAACAGAAATTCCCAAGGCTAAGATCTCCCCATATCGCTCTGCTCCTCAGCAATTGCCTGTAGGATCAATTAGAAAGTCCTCTCTGCCATTTAAAGCCCTTCACAGCGAGGATACAGCTTTTGCCTTTCCAGGATTAATGCACATCACTCCTAGTCACACATACTCCAATCAGCCAAGAGGTGTCAAACAACATAACACTCCAGAATGCAGCCCAAACCAGATTAAGATATAGTTGAGAAACACTTAACAAAATAAAAATACAATAAAACATCGGTTGGGTAGCACAGTGGTCCCAGAGTCAGGATGACGCATCGTCTTCATTTCAAATCCAACTTCAGACATTTACTAGATGACTGCCCCTGGGCAAGTCACTTAAACCTCTCTGCCTCAGTTTCTCATCTGTAAAAAGATGCTAAAAAATAAATATCAACAATGCATTACGATATCTCTGCCAAGAAAACCCCAAACAGGGTCAGGAAGAGTTGGACACAACTAAAACAACAACAATATATTTTTTAATTTTTAATTATATTTTATAATAAAAATATACCAACACAGATGATGGTTTTCTAAGCCAATAGTCAGCCTACAGGTATCCTTGTAGAGATAAGGTTTAATGACCCTGTTTCTATTTGAATTTGGTTCCACAGGTTTAGCCAATCCAAGTTTCTTCACAAAATTTCTAGGTTCTGACCTTCATGAAGGACATTTTCTATCCCTCCTCCACCACGTTGCATGAACTTCTGTAATACGTTCCTGCTTTTTACAATCCCTAATTTCCCTCAAGGTTCAGCTCAAAGCACTGCTTCCTACATAAAGCTTTCCTGATTCCCCTCCAGTGACTAGTACTTCCTCCTCATAATCGTCTTGTTTTTATTTTGTACGTATTTCAAAAGATGAGCCTTTCGTGGAAAACTTTGGGGCCAGTGAACAGCGTTTTGCAATTTCCCAAAACTAAACCCAGCCTGCTCTCCTTCTAACTACAGGACCAGCTCACTGGCCATTTGTACAGGCAAATTCTAGGTGGTCCACTGGAATTCCCGTTAACGTGTAGGAAACAGACATTCTTCATGGGTTTGGTTGAGCGATAATAAATCTCTTCCAGGCAGTTCTAAAAGGTCTTGGGACTTGTTGCAAACAATGTAAAGCCATCCACAAATAGGAGCATCTGGAAAATTTCCTCCTCGTTCCCTGGGAATGCCTAACAGACCTGGACCTCATGCTAGATCTCCTCTGGTCAAGGGACGGGCATATGTGTCCCTGTTTTCCTCCTGATGTTTATTATTAGAGGGTCACTGACCAGGAATGATGCTCATGTACAGCTGGAGGACACCTTGTTGTCAAAGAGCCTTGTATCAGCGTTCTGGTTTTGGGGGAATATTTTTTGGTAATCCACAAGAAATCCAACCAGACTTTAAATTCCCTCCATCTTCAAGTCCATTATGATGGGTAAACCTGAATTCAGTCCACTGTTGACTATTAAATGCCCTCAGCTTTTATCTAAGTGACCTTTACTTTTTCAACACAAACCTTTTACCAGTATTTCTGTGTGGCAGTGAATAACTGTGAATCGCTAACGATGACGATAATGGAAAGATGCATGGCAGATGTAAGTGGGCGGCAATATATCACCAACAAGGAACTCTAGGAAAAACTGTGACAGAAAGAGAAGACGGGCTAGTCACGTGGCTATAATAAGTGGACAGTCAAAAGTGGTACCTAAGAAAACCAAGAAAGCCTCCTAGCCCATTGAGGAAAGCAGAGATGAGGATCCAAGCAATGCACAGACCTAGATATAGTGGGATCTGCAACGTTTCAAGAAATTGCAAAATGATGGAAGCATCAATCCATTTGGGGTATTGAGTATATTTTTACATGCTTCTATACAGGATGTGTTGACTCCCTCGATAGGGTGTAAGCTCCTTAAGGACAGGCCTCATTTTGTTTTTAATCTCTGTATCCATTCTAGGATGAGCATTTATATCTAGTTTAATGGACCACTCATACTCTGAGAGTTAAAAGAAATGGTTATTTTATTAAGAAATATTCAATAAGTATTTATTATAAATAAATAGTATTTGTAAATACTAATTTGTATTTTTAAACTTACAAATGTTTGTAAATACTATATTGTAAGTAAATAAAATAAAATAAATTAAATAAGGTAAATAAAAAATGAATGAATAAATAAATAAAGCAGGCCAAAAGATGATAAATATGGCCCATAGCAAGGTTCAAAAGTTCCAAAGAGAAGATCCAGGCTCTCTGCTCAAGCCACAAAATAAACCTTGTCCAAAGGGTCTGCAGCTAAGTTTCTGGTCAAGTCACCTGAAGGAGAAGCCAGCACAAACTCCCCCAGGGGCTGTTGGTGGCATGGGGGGGTAGGGTTAAGGGTGGGGGGAGACAAGACACTTCAAGCTGTCCTGGGTTTACTAACATCCTAGTATCTACTTTCTCAAATGCTGTCCAGCACAAAGTTGGTGCTTAATAAATGCTTCTCAAACCTTTCACATCAAGGATGTTAACTGACATTTGAAAAACTCTTTATGGTTTGTAAATCATTTTGCATAATCTCATTTGGGCCTCTGAATCAAGTATAAGATACTTTTATCTTCATTTTACAAAAACAGAAATTGAGGCTCAGAGAAGTTGAATGACTTAGCCAAGGTCACAAAATTAATTTATTAGAGTCAGAATTTGAGCCCAGCTCTTCCTAGCTTAAAGCTTAGCACCCTAAATTGAAGATAATGCTGTCTCAGTCCTTAGTTCTTCCTTCCCAAATTATCATTGTGAGTGTTGACTCTTATCCCTAGGAGAGATTAAGTTAGCTAATGGTCTGTTGGTCTGTTTGTCATTGCATACCAAGTGCTCCAAATAGTACCTTATTATGGAGTGTTAGATTAATTAAATTTAAATTAATTAAAGTTTAATTAAAGATTAAATTTTTTTTTAGATTTGTCATTTCATTTATTGGTCTTTTCAAATGTAAATCATTTTTTCAAATTTTCTTTCTCTGTATTTAAAAGCACAAGAATGGCAAGAGTAAGAAGCTACCAAGCAAAAGCCTTGCAACAATGCTGTAAGAGAAAGTGCATCCTTGGGCCAATCATTGGGCCATTCTGAAATGTACCTGAAAGACTAATCATGGAGCTTGTTTTGTCTAATGGAAGACAAGTGCAACAACTGTTCTCCAAGGTTCCCTCCTCCAGTTACGTACTGTGATCCAAGCCACTTAAGTTCTCTCCATCTCAGTTTCCTCCTCTGTTAAATGAAGAGGCGACTAAATAATAATCTCTAAAATCCTTTCCACATCTAAATTCTGTAGTACTATGATCCTGCATGGCATTTCTGCCAAAAAAAAAAAAATTACAGCAACAAGAATTGGCAAAATAAATTATTTCAATTTCCAAAACAAAGTCTTTAACTATATTTTTTCATATTTTTAAAGTAAAATACTCATGGAATCTTCCTATTTGATCATTTTGTCTGAGTCATCTGGTACATTAAACATATACCATATTATTCACTATATATATTCTTCAGTCATGTCTGACTCTAGTGAACCCATTTGGGGTTTTCTTGGCAAAGATATTGGATCTCTATTTATAAAAATATTTATAGCTTCTCTTTTTGTGGTGGCAAAGAATTGGAAACTAAAGGGATGATCATCGACTGGGGAATGACTGAACAAGTTGTGGAATATGGCTTTGATAAAATACTATTATACTATAAGAAATGACAAGCAGGATTCTTTAAGAAAAACTTGCAAAGACTTATATGCACTGATGCAAGGTGAAGTGAGCAGAGCCAGAAGAACAGTATACACAGTAACAGCAGTATTATATGATGATAAACTGTTAGAACCCTCCCCAAAATTTTAACAAATGTTAAAAATTGCTTTTACATGTTATCTTCAAACTACTCTACTCTTTAAATTTTCAGTTTTCAGAGGAAAAAGAGCTTCTAACTCCAATCCAGTCAATTTTTAATTTTTTAATTACATATTCCATATATCTAGGAGGGCTACCTCAAAATGCTATAGGCAAAAGTTGGTTTTTTCTTAGTAATGCAATATCATTAACAACAGGAATGGATACACCCAATCAAATGAATGGAATAAAAAAGGGGCAAAGAAAAAGAATTACTTGTTTTTATGTTTCTCTTTTAAAAATAAAATGTAAAAACATCCATCTGGCAAGTGTTTCTTATGTTTATTTTTACCCACCTACATGCTATTCTTCTATTTTCTTAATTAAATGTTAGGACCTTGCCAAAAGATGGTACGGTCTTATAATTTTTGTTTAGCACTTAAAAAGTATCTGTGGACTTGAAAAGAATTACTATGTTGCCTTCAACCAGACACAAAAAAATGGGAAATCAAAGTTAGTTACAAGGTTCTTAAATTTTACATCAATTTTTTCTTTTCTATACTTTTCAGGAACTATAGCCAGATAAAGAATAACTTCAAATTAGAGAAAGTCTTCTTTCACTTACTGATCAACTTCTACTTGTGTAATTTTCATATGGAAAGGAAGTCTAAGAGTTTCACGTATTTATTCTTTTTTAAAAATGATGGAAAATGTTTTGACCATAGATTCTCACTTTCCTCCTTACTTGACATCTTTCTTTTCCTCTAATGTGTATGTGTATGTATTTAAATGTATACTATATATGTATATATAAAGCCAGATAATTTTAAAAAACATTCCCCCAACATCCCTGATAATGAAATATGCTTTCATGAAGGTAAAGAATTATATATATATATATATGTATATATATATATATACACACACATTTTCAGATGTGGTTACTCTGTTGATAAGTTTTTCACAACCATAAACTTTTTTTCCCCTAAAAAATTTGTTTTTAAGTATGAGTCAGTAGGAAATGTTAGAATTACAAAAAGATTAAAAAATAAAGAAGCATAAATAAAAGTTTAAGATACAAATAAGTAAAAGAAGAAGGGAAATTGGATGATTTTGTTAACCATATTAAAAGTAATATAAGTTTAAAAGAAAATAAGCTGGGGGCAGGTAGGTAGCTCAGTGGATTGAGAGTCAGGCCCAGAGATAGGAGGTCCCAGGTTCAAATGTGACCTGAGACACTTCCCAGCTGGGTGACCCTGGACAAGTCACTTAACCCCCATTGCCTAGCCTTACCACTCTTCTGCCTTGCAACCAATACACAGTATTGATTCCAAGACAGAAGGTAAGGGTTTAAAAAAAAAAAAGTACAATGTACAATCTTGTTGTTGTTGTTCTCTAAATACTGGAACTGAAATAATCAACCAAAAATAAGGAAAGAAAAAGAAAGAAACCGGAGGTAAATTCCTAAACTAGTCTACTCTGTTCAACAATGAGGCTGACCCATCATCCTCTTACACTGGCTATCTAAGGCATAGATATTATCACTCAAGAGTATGGCCTGAAAGGGAAAAGGTCTTATTTGTCCTTTTAATTTTTTAATTTAAAAAAATCCATTCATTGCAGCTCTTTTTGTGGAAATAAAGAATTGAAAACTGAGGGGATGTCCATCAACTGGAGAATGGCTGGTCTAGGATTGTAATGGAATATGGCTGTGTTCTAAGAAATGACTAGCAGGAGGATTTCAGAAAATCCTGGAAAGGCTTAAATGCACTGATGCAAAGTGAAATGAGCAGAACCAGAAGAACACTGTATATAGTAACAGCAATATTTTTTATGAATAACTGTAATGGTCTAGTTATTCTCAGCAATACAGTGATTCAAGAGAATCCTGTAGACTCCACATGAAAAATACTATCTGCCTCCAGAGAAAGAACTGAGTCTGCCTGCAGACCACAACATACTATATATTTAATTTTCTTTCTTTTTCTTTTTTTTATCTATTCCAAAAAAAATGACTAATATGGAACCACGTTTCGCATGACTGCACATGTAAAATGTATATCAGATTGCTTACTATCTCAGGGGGTGGATTGAATATTATTGGGGGGGAGGGATTTTTTAAAGAGTTTGTCCAAACTATTCACACAAGAAAAACTAAGAGGATGAAGAATGCTAACATGTCCACAGTATAGTAAACATTTTTACTGGCAACCTATAGAATTTATCCCATGGTAAGCGCAAATTTGCACATTGATGATGTTCACAAGCAGGATTAAACTTGTGGGGTGTTATCTGATACCCAAAGATTTTAATTACATTCAGATGTTTATTTAGCATTGAATGCATTTTACTATACTCTAATTCTCTAAATATTGTTCACTTGTGAATGATATAAGTTCTCTATTAATCAGAATATTAGGTTCCACTTACCAGCTGTGCTAAATGAGTGAGATTTGTTGTAAATGAGCCAAAATGAGGGCAAAGACCAGTATTCAAGCTCAGCCCCTTCTTGGCTGTGTTACTGGGTAAGCTGTTCCTCTCTCTAAGGAGGTTTCCCCATTTGTTCAAAGACGGTAACACTGGCACAAAGACCTCATCACAGAGTTGTGTGAAAAGGACTTTGTAGCCAAAAATATCATATAAACTTGATATTATATAAACCATAAAATATTATATAAAGATGACTATTTATCTTATTAGTATGTCCCCTAATGATGGGGAAAATGGTCTGCCCTTAAACGTTTGCTGATCTCTTCAGGGTTAACTATAAATAGTTTTAAGTCTATCCACTTCTGAAATATACAGTCAATTCTTAATTATTAATAGATCCAAAACATCCAATAAGCATCAGAACAAAACTGGTAACAACTCTGAAATCACTGAGCCCAATTCTAGTAATATCACATTCTGGAAAGTATCATTAAAAAAGAAAACTCTGAATCAACTCTCTACAAAGAATCGTGTAGAACAAATGTTTTTGCCAATCTTTGTAGTTTTTCTATTTAAAAGTATGATTATGAACTGAGAAGAGAGCTGAACTCTTTATATTCTGTTTAGCTTCTGAGTCATAATTATCCTTAAATTTCTGTCGACCTTTCTGTCAGTCAACCCAAACTCTTCTTTGATCTGCTTTCTTCCCTATCTCCGAGATTAACACAGAGAAACAAAGAGAAGAAGCTGGGGCCAGGGGTGGGGGGGGACAGAGATAGAAAAATATATATCCAGTTCAGCCTTCTTCTTTTTAGTTCATAATCATACTTTTTAATTTATGTATAAGAATTCTAATTCACACTCAAGTCAGAAAAAAGTGAGAATAAAACTCCACTTCATACGATTAGTAATCAAATAAGATGATAACGGTTAAATAATTTACCAAACTTAAAAGAGCTACAGAAACGTGAGCTGTTATTATTCAGTGTGGTGTTACTATATGCTTAGTTAGGTCATAATTTCTCTTGACCATTAAACTCTCTGAATGAAAACAACTCTCTGGACAAGAACAGTCTACAAGTTTCCTTCCAATTCTAGATCACTGTATTTCTAAGTCAAAGTTCAATTTTCCTGTAACTTGAGACAGAATAAAAAAAAAAAGGTTGGAAATCAATATTAATCAATACTATTTCTTTTATTTCATTTCCTTTATCCGTATTTGGATAAACTAACTAAACTAACTTGATTTTCAGTGAGACATTTAAATATGAACTTCTTCTTAATAAGTATGCCTCAGTTATTTAAAAGCAAGTAACTTCATGATGAACTCTGTAGACAGCTACATTTTTATACCTATTCCCAGTACAGAGACCCAAATAAAAGGGAGGAGTGAGTGGTCCCAGCTCAGCTAACTTTAAGGGGCGCTGATGCAGCCAATCCTCTTGGTCCAAATTGAGGAAAGCGAAGACGTTACAAGAGAAATCAACTTCAAACAGTATTGGGGATTTTTTAAATGACCATTTCTATGGAGAGAAAATTATTTTCACTATGCAGATTTGTGTGTCCAAAAAGATTTTCATGTATAGAGCTGTGTTAAACCAATGGCCCTCTGGCACTCTTTTATGTGCATCCAGACATTTTAAATATCTATCCATAGAGTTACACTACAGTCAGAGCTGGCTTGTTTTCTGCCCGCAATACATTTTATCTTAAAGAGTGTAGAACAAAATCACGACACTCCTCAAGACCATAAACATTTTCCATTAAAATCTGGAAGATTTCTTTTCTTAAAAGCCAAACACTTCAGTGCAAATCTTAACAAAAGCTTCCTCTTATTAAGCAATTATGTAATAATTGTATACTCCAGGGAAACTTTAATAACATCTTGCCATAGGAGCACAGAGTTAAGTACTCGCTGCCCATAGTATCCTCCACTACAAGTTATAGTTCTGTTTTCACTTGCCTTATTAGGAAATGGGTCCAAATTCCAAGGAATGCTTTTTATTTGGTTATTTTAGGAACAAAAGCTAAAGACTTTGTGACAAGCAGCCAAGCTCTTTCTTTGTCTTAAAGAATCCTTTCAGCTTTTAGGAAGGCTCCAACCACAGGAACCATATTCTGAGAAGAGCAAGAAGTCAACTCACATTTTCGGCACATACGAAATACTTTATGCACACGAAAGCAATCCGTTTCCTTTCTCAAGGCTAAATGTCAATACAGAGGTAATCCTGAACTTATATATATGCCCCAACTGGTGCAAGGCTTCTTTCAGGCAAATCTGATCAGTGTGCCCAGAAGAACCCCCTTCCCTTCCTAATGCTGCTATTTGGTTTTGAAAACCTTTACCTTCCATCTTAAATCAATACTGTGTACTGATTCCAAGGAAGCAGAGGAGCCATGGGCTTTAAGTGACTTGCCTAGGAAGTGTCTAAGGCCAGATTTGAACCCACAATCTCTCATCTCTAGGCTTGGTTCTCAATCCACTGAGCCACCCAGCTGTCCCCTAAATGCCACTGTTTTAAAATTTCCTCCTCTTCTCCCTTCACTGGCTCCTACCACAGAGCCCTTCAGCTTTCCTCCTCCTCTCTCAGGGCTGGTCCAGGGAAGGCAGCATCAAGGAACAAGGAAAGGACAAAAAGTTAGTAGGGAGGGAATACTCCCCAAATCATTGCCCTCGTGTCTTCCTTCTGTTTTTCACAAAGCTTCCCCTAGCCCATCCATAGTCATCCTTTCCTCTCTCAGCGTCCATGGATGCTCCAGCATCCCTTTGCCATTTCTCTCCTTTTCCGTCTCCTCATCTTCCATCCCTCGGTTCCTTCCCTCTAAAGCACCCAGTCAGTCCCTCAGAAAGAAAGGCTTGAGATAGAGTCTCTCACGAAATGAAGATGAATCTTAATCCACAAGATCCATAAACAGCCTCTACGGGTGACTATTGTTTTCCCTATGAAGGGTCAGGAAAACTGAACGAGTGATGGGGTCCAAACAAGAAGGAATCCTTTTATTCCTGAGCTCCTTTCCCTATCTGATCCAAAACACCAGAAATCGAGGCAACACCAAAAAGTGATCCCCTTGTTTCAAGGAAGGAAGTACGACTGAATTTCTGACAATCATGGTAACAGAATGGAAGATCCCTTCCATCAGAAGAGATGAAAGGAAGGAGGCACCACAAGGATCCAGTGGGGACAAGGAGACATCCGCAAGGGTTAGCAAAGGTGAAAGGATCTGGGCTCCTCTACCCCACCACCGCCATATTGGACCTCTCAGAAAGGAGTGAGAAGCCAGGGTCCTCTATCCCACTACCAGTGTATGAAGTGGAAAATGCACTATATGTGAATTTTTTTTTTCATATCCTATGAAATTTTGGTAGGTAAAAAAAAAAAGGTAAGAAAATTTAGAGTGATTAAGGGGAATCTTTGGGTTACTAGAATAAAAAAAAGATAAAATGTATATATTTTTAAAGTTCATTTGCCACAAAAGCATTATCATGCACATTGCTGAGGTCCTTCAGCATTATTAATATAAAACTCTACTCCAGGCCTCCCTTCAGAATTTGTGGAGCATGCTATCTATATTTTTGCCACCGAATATTTACCAAGCACCTATATTTAAAGCCATGGTTATTATTTAGCATTTATTATTATATTATTATAAATATTTATTATTCTTATTTTAATTTTATTTATATTTATATTTTAATTATATTAAATTAAATTTACTTTAATTTAATAAAATATTTAATATTTAATTAATTTTAATTATAAATAATTATTATTTATCATTTATTAAAACTCAGTGTTATCTTTCACTTTTGGCCTGTTTCCTTCTCCCTCACATAAGTTGTCAGATCCTCTTTGCTCCCGCCCAGTTCCTTATGATTCTCACTGTCACATCCTCGTAGAGCCTTCATTACCACCTGCCTGGCCTTAGTACAACAGGATCATTAGTAGCTGGTCATTCTGCCTTCCATCACACACATACAACTGTCAGATGAGTTGTCCTCCTGCACAGAAATGATCCTGTCGCCCATTCCCCTCAACATTCTTCAACAGCAACCTTCAAGGACGGATCAATAATCTCATATTCATGGAGGGCTTTGAAAATTGCAAAGTTCTCCACTATCCTTTTTAATCAAATGTTACTGGTTTAAGAAATAGAATATCAAGGGAACTTATGAGGTAAATAAGGTCCAAGGGCAAGAGAACCTGAGAAATCCAAGGACTTCAATGATTGGGGGTGGGGGGGGCCTCCCTACAAAACCTGTTGGGGAAATTAGAAAGTGATCCCATTGGAATGAAGGTTAGACCAATATTTCAGACTCTACACAATAAAAAAAGTTTCAAATACGGCCATATCTTCAATTTTGTCATTAGCCATCTCAAACAAAGTAAAAGATCTATAATCAAAGGAACCACCACTTCCATGTCTTGGGTCTGGAACCTCAGCATTATCCTTGATTCCTCATTGCCAAATCTTGTTATTTCTACCTTAATAACATCCCTCATATCCAATTCTTTCTCTTCTATCATCTAAAATCAGTTCTTCATCAGCTCTTGTACAAATATTGCCAACAACTTCCAGTTTGTTCTCCCTAACTCAAATCTTTACCTCTCTAGGTTCATCTGACTTATCACAACAAAAAATGATCGTGCCACACCATAATTAAATCATTCTACCCAAAGACCTCCAAAGGCCTCCAAGACCAAATGGAAACAACTCTGGTAGACTGTGGTTCAGTCACTTAAGTCATGTCTGACTCTTTGTGACACCACTTGGGGTTTTCTTGGTAGAAATCCTGGAGTGGTTTGCCATTTTCTTCTCCAGATCATTTTACAGGTGAGGAAATTGAGGCATACAGGTTAAGTGACTTGCCCAGGGTCACAGATCCAAGTGTCTGAGGCCATATTGGAATTCAGGTCTTCCTGACTCCAGGCTCAACACTATCTAAACTGCATCGCCAAGAGGCCCTAGATTTTTAAAATTCTTCAAATTCTGATTCCACTCTATCTTCCCTTCTTATACTCTGTTGTTGTTTGTCCTTCATTTTTAAAAAAGAAGCAACGAAGTTATGGGGTGATGTCTTGACTTGTGCTTAAATTTGATTTCAATGAGGCAAAGTTGTACAGAATCATCCATCTCACTCTCTCTTCCAAAATCATCAATGTCCAATGGCAAAACAAGAGTCAGGATGATGGGCAATGGCCCAAGATGCAGTGGATGACTTTGGCCTCTTCCATGTCCCACCAAGCTCTAAGGGGAAGTCTTCACAAGATTGGGGAGACACATCCTGAACTCACCAACAGGTATAAGGCCTGCTGGTTTTGGGGTGTCTGGGGAAGACTATTACCTCTGAGAAGAGGGCTTGTCAAGAGCTTCTTCATCCACCTTTGGGATCCACCTATCCCCCGTAGCTCCAGGAAGGCAGCCTAGTGTTTGATAAACCCAAAGACCCCAGCTTGGGGCTAAGAGCTCGCTATTTTGGTAAAAAGTCCTGGGAAAATTGGAAAACAATATGGCAGAAACTAGGTATAGGCCAATATCTCTCACCCTATACCACAATAAGGTCAAAAATGAGTATATGATTTAGATATAGAGTGATACCTTAAATAAAATAGGGGAACATAAAAAAAATAGTTTACTTGGCAGATCTATGGAGAAAGGAAGAATTTATGACCAAATAAGAAATAGAGAACATTATGAGATATAAAATGAACAATTTTGGTTATGTTAAATTAAAAAAGTTTTGTACAAACAAAATCAATGTAACCTAGATTTGAAAGGAAACAACAAACTGGGAACAAAAAATTTATAAGAAATTTCTCTGATAAAGGTCTAATTTCTCAAATTTTTAGAGAACTAAGTCAAATTTATAAGAATACAAACCATTCCTCTATTGACAGATGGTCAAAGGATATGAACAAGCAATTTTCAGATTAAGAAGTCAAAACTATCAATAATCTTAAGAAAAAAAATGTGCAAAATCACTCTTGATTAAAGAAATGCAAATGGAAAAACTCTGAGGTACCACCTGACACCTATCAGATTGGCCAATCCAACAAGAAAATGATAAATATTGGAGGATTGTGATCCAACCATTCCGGAGGGAAATTTGATCCGGTAATACCAATACTGGGTCTGTATCCTAAAGAGGTCATAAAAGGGGAGGAGGAAAGGATTTACTAGCACAAAAATATTTATTATCTGCTCTTTTTGTGGTGTCAAAGAATTGGAAATTATGGGGATGTCCATTAATTGTAAAATGGCTGAACAAATTGCAGTATATGAATGGTGATGGAATATTATTGTGCTATAAGGAACGATGAATAGGATGATTTCAGAAAAAGCTGGCAAAATCTATATGACCTGATGCAGAGTGAAATAAGCAGAACTGGCAGAACATTGTACACGGTAGCAGCAATACTGTGGAACTGTGGGACTGTGAAAGACTTAGCTACTCTCAGCAATGATCTAGAATAATTCTGAAGGACTTACGATAAAGAATGCTATCCATCTCCAGAGAAAGAACTGGTAGAGTTGGATGCAAATTGAAGCATGCAATTTTTCACATTAGTTTATTTATGGTTTTATTTGGGGGTTTTGGTTTTATATGGGTATTTTCTTATGACAATGACCAACATGGAAAGGGGAGGGAAAGCAGAAAGGGACACAATTTAGATCTTATAACTTCAGAAAATATATGTTGAAAATTGTTAATATACGTAATTGGGAACATAAAATACCTTTGAATAAAAAAAAAGTTTTAGCATGCACAGTGGCCACATCTCCATGCGCCATCTTGGAAGATAGGCTAAACCAAGTTGGGTAATCAAAAAAGACATTTCCTTTTTGTTTACATGACCCAATTGTGTTCAATTCAATGTAATTTTTAAGTTAAAAAAAAAATGATGTATTTATAATATCACCATTTCATATACAATTTTCTTTTTCTGGCCTTTTTATATTACAGTGTTTTTATTTGTTGCCATTTTTTAAGCCACAGAGGAGTAGGGGAAACAGTCAGGGGCAAAAGATGAGAAAGAAGATATCTAAGAAGAGATATAACCCACACCATGCTGATAAACTGAATAAATATATTTTCTAGGGGGCAGCTAGGTGGCTTAGTGGATTGAGTCAGGCCCAGAGATGGGAGTTCCTGGGTTCAAATTTTACCTCAGCTGTGTGACTCTGGGCAAGTCACTTGACCCCCATTGCCTAGCCCTTACCACTCTTCTGCCTTAAAACCAATACACAGTATTGAGTCTAAAACAGAAGGTAAGGGTTAAAAAATATATTTTTTTTTCTAAACATTTAGTTCCTCTTGTTCCTACTTTCAGTCAGCTCAGGACAAGGAAATCAAAGAAATAGGACCTCATCAACCCATTTAAATTATTTTAAATTGGCATAAGTAGAGGCCATGAAAAGCAGATTTTTCAGTCTGTTGGGTTTTTTTTTTAAGAGTTGCTTTTTAAGTAGATTAACCTAAAAATTTACCAGTGATTTTAAATTTTAGTTTAACTCCCTTTGAGTTCAAAGGCATATGCCATCCAGCCCCTGTTAATAATTCTTTAAGGAAAAGGTGCTAGGGTTGGAAGGCCTGCATAACCAATATTTTTTTAAGTTTCCCTCACTATTAAGCACATCAAAAGGGGAATACTGTGTTTGCTGAGGATTTTTTTCTTTAAAAGAAAAATATACGCTAGAAGTAAATTAAAAATACAAAAAGAGCCTAGACAACAACAAATTTTTAATGTGTCACTGATTTGCAAACTCCAATGTATTTTGTAATCATAATACCAGCTAACGTTGATGTAGTGTGTTATTTTTAAAAATCACATTTTATCCTCATAACAACCCCAGGTGGTAGATATTGTTATGTCTGTTTTACACATGAAGAAACAGAGAGAGATAGCAGTTAAGTGACTTGCCCAGTAAGTGCCTGAGGGGGGAAATTAGCTCTGGCCTTCCTGATTCCAGGGCTCTCTAACTACTGGACCACTTAGCTACCTATAAAGAATTATTATAAACTAGTTAGGTTCCCAGTCTACCCCACAATCACCCAATTAACCCCTGCACAGCTCTACTACTGGCAGCTAGGGGAGCTGATGGATAAAGGACCAGGCCTGCTAACAAGATTATCCAAGTTCAAATCTAGCTTCAAACAGCAGCTGTGTGACCCTGGGCAAGTCATTTAACCTGTTTGCCTCAGTTTTCTACACTGTAAAAAGAGCTCAAGAAGGAAATGGCAAACCACTCCAGTATCTTTGCCAAGAAAACCCCAAATGGGGTCAGACATGATTCAAATGACTGAATAACTATACCTAAAACACTATATTTTAAAAATATAGTAAGGAGAAAACACTATCATATTTCAGCAACTTTTCCTAAATGGATCAAGGATATCATTGATGTGGTTAGTCATTCCAACAGTTTAGATTGCAAATAGCCTGGGGTCCAATAGTTTTGTTTTTAACAAATTGCATATAATTAATATTTCAGCTTAATACATAATCTTCTTTTTCTACTTTTTATATATGAATGTTTATGTTGGTCGATAGTTTTTTTTTATTTTTATTTTTTTTACAATTATTTTTGTTTTTTTACATAATTGCAAATTATGTAAAAAATAATTACAAATTATTTTTGTTTACAATAATCACATTATTTCCCTCCCTCCTCTCCACCCACCCTTCCTGCAATTTCATTGGGTATGACTTGTGTCCTTGATCAGAACCTATTTCAATGATGTTCATTCAGAGTCTACATCCCCAACCTGGTCCATAGTTATTTTAAACATTATTTTTTTCCCCCATAACAAGGTTCAAATCTGGAATTCAGGATAAAATCTAGTGGGGAGAAAGGGACAGATCTTTCTTCCTTACTGCTGTTTCAGCACTGTTTCCTCCCAATAAGGAGGAAAAAGTCTGTGGTCCCCATCACCAGTCCTCTATGTAAAAAGTCATTCACTGTTTGCCTATTCCTCTTCAATTGTGCTATGAAACATTAGTATTAGATCTAGCACATCATTACATGACACTCAGGCAGTCCTAGCCCTGACAAGGCATGACGGGCGCTCCCCAATCCCCCTGCCACCCACCAAAGTGAATCTCATTTCTTAGCTCTTGTCTTCCTGGCTATTTAACGAGTGAACCATACGCTTTATGATTCAGAATTGAATTGACTATTTTAAGATAGGTAAGAATATTTGTGGTATTTACTCATTTAATTAGATTTCTGGTCACCAGAACAATGTCAAATTATACCACAGGGAGAGCTGTCCTTTCTACTTCCAAACACAGCTTAGCACATGGAACTAAGCTACCTAGCCAATATTTTTTAAAGTTATTTTAAATAAACACAAATTGATGTCATTTAAACTAGAAATTTGTGTCCAGGATACCTGTGCTTCTTCCTTGCCTCAGTTTTTACTGAGTCGCCATACTAAGATGCAACTAAGATGCTATTCATCAAATTCCCAAGATCTTATGACTACCAGTCATAGACTTAGTGATTGAAGAGAACTTAGAAGTCATTTAATTCAGTTCCTTCGTTTTACAGATAAGGAAACTGAGGCTCATATTTGTAAGTGACTTGCTTAAGTACTATGAGCCAGAGCTGGGAACTCTTACCACAAATGAACAAATGTTCATTCCACTACAATAGTTGCTGGCAAGATTCAAGAACTCAAGTTCACTTTTGACCCATTTATTGCTTTAATTTTTTCCAATTATCTTTCCCCCTAAACCCTCTCTTCTGCCAACCTTCACTATTACTGTAGAAAGCAACATCATCCTCCCAGTTCATCAGACTTGCATCTGGGCATCATCCCTGACAGTTTCATCCTCTCTCCCAACCAATAGCTGATCAGTTGCCATAGCTCGCCAGTATCGCCTCCATAGCATCTCTTACCCTTTCTGACACTGCCAGCACAGGTACAGGCTCCCATCACTCTTGCAACAGCCTGCTGGAGATCTGCCTGCCTCAAGTCTCTTCCCACAACAATCTATCTTTTATTTAGTAATCAAAGTAGATTTTCCTACAGCACAGGTCCAACCATATCACACACATACCCCAATCTCCTACTCAATAAACTCCAGCAGCAACCTATTGCCTCTAGGATCGAACACAAAATCCTGTTTAAGTATTCAGGGCCCTTTATAACACTTCTTACACCTTACAAAATGCCATGTGTTCTTTGATTCATTGACACTGGCTTCTTAGATTTTAAGGAACAAGATATTCCAGCTCTTGGCTCCAGGCAATTTTCTCTGGCTATACCTAGAATACTCTCCCTCTTCAGCTCCACTTTGGTTCCTTTAAAACCCAGCAGAAATCCCATCTCCTATAGGAAATCTGTCCCAAACCCTCTAAATTCTAATACCTTTCCTCTCTTAATTATGTCCTATTTATCCTACACATCCTTTATTTGTACATATTTGTTTGCTTGTTGTATCCCCCATTACACTGTGAGTTCCTTGAGCACAGAAATTGACTTTTACTTCTTTTTGTATCCCAGGGCTTAGCACAGTGCCTGGCATTGAGTAGAAACTTAATAAATGTTTACTGACTGACTTAAAAGCTTAGGATAAACAGGGTATATCAACATCTACATTTAAATGTATAGGTCTACCTAAAAAACTTCCAAATTTTTCCATTTCATTTTACATCCATGCCTAATAATGATTGTCAAAATAAAATATCTTATTTTTCTAATATTTTACATACAACAATTTGACTTAGTCTTATAATAACCAATAAAACTGTCTAGTGTATGATGGCTTACCTCCAAAAACTAAGGCATGTAAAATCAATTTTGAAATTCAAAAAAAAAAAAATAAATCTAAAGGTACTGGTCTGCATCCATAAATATTAATCTAGTATTTAAAATAATATATGAGTAATATTTTATCCTAATAGATAATGGGACAAAGTTTAACAGGGATCATCCAAAATAATAGACAATTTGAACTTTTAAAGAAAATCATTTTAGACAAATCCACATTGAGGATTGACTTTATAAGAGCCATAAATTTGTTCAACTTCACTATTCCTATTCCAAAGCACTTTAAGGTTTACAAAATTCTTTCCTCATGAAAACTGTATAAAGCAACTATTTTCAGGATTCTTATTTCCATTTTTCAGGCAACTAGGTGGATAGAGCACTTGGCTTGGAATCAGGCAGACTCATCTTCATGCATTCAAATTTGGCCTCTTGACACTAGCTGTGTGACCCTGGGTAAATCATTTATAACCCTGTTTGCCTAAGTTTACTCATTTCTAAAATGAGCTGGATCAGGAAATGGTATACCACTCCTGTATCTTTGCAAAGAAAACTCCAAATGGAGTCATGGAGAGTTAGATATGTCTGGAAAACAAGTGAATAACAACAAATTCCCCATCTGAAGTATCAAGAAAGGTCAGAATTGGAAACCAATTCTCTCCTGATAAATTCCAACATGTTTTCTACTCCCTGAGCTCCCCAAAAGGTATAGAAAATATTTTTGAAATATTTGGAATCGGAAAATTTGGAATGGAATCCTATCCTAACTAAAAAGTAAGGTCACTTAACCTCTTGGGTGTCCGTTTCCTCCTCTGCAAAATTACATGTCTCCAAGAATCTTTCCAATTCTAATGAGAGGATGGATTCCTAAAGAGCTAATTGTTTGTAGCATGACAGTGCAGACTACTCCTCATTCTTCAAATTCTTCATGCATTCTGTGATACTCTAAGATCCAACTTCTCCTCTCATCCTTTGTCTCCTTCACTTGATCCCCCCCTTTATCATCCTCCCTTCTAAATGTGGGCATTGCCCAAAGCTGTCCTCTGCTGTTTTCTCCCTCTTCTCCCTTTCAGGGCTTAAAACATTTCCCTGGCTCCCACTAACATCTCTAGGAAAGACTATCCCTCATAACAGACAAGTCTAAACCCTTTTCTACATTATAGAACCCTTCAAATATTTGCAGATATTTGTCATTCCTATTCCAACGTCCTCCTTCTCCCTCCAAGCCTTCAAATAAATCTAGTTTGTCATCCACGGATCCTTGAATGACACAGCTTCCCAGTCATCTTATCATCATCATCAAATCTAGCATGCTCTGGGCAAGAAAAAAACAGAATGATCTAGATATGTTCTAACTAGAGCAGAAAACAAGGGTACAGTGGGACCATTTGGAAACCATACTTCTATTAATGCAGCCTAAAATTAGATTTGTTCTTCTATCTCCCACATGATGCTGCCAACTCAAATTGAGCTTACGATTCACTAGAAACTCCCAGGTTTAATGGCATTTGGTTGGACTAAAGAGACCTTAGTAATAAATTAAACCTATAACCAGTACATTAAGACTTAGTTTATGTCTATTATCCAACTAGTCCAAGTACATCCATATGTGCCCCCAAACACCCATGATTGATCCATCTACTCCTCACATGGTACCACATTCAGCATGTTGCTGTAGCTCATTGTGAACATGTTTCTCATCATAAATATGTTTCTAGATCACAGTCCAAGTTTTCTTCATTTTGTATCTTCCATTATTCCTATGCCAATATTTCCTGCATGCAGATACTCAATAAATGTTAGTGGAATGAACAAATAACTCTCCTGTACTGCTCTTCTGCCTTGGAACCCATACTGATTCCAAGACGGAAAATAACAGCTTCTTTAAAAAGTTTATCCGTTGACAAAAAACTAGCACCCACCTACTGAAGATTCTGTAATCATCCTTTGCTTTTTAGTCACCCTCAAAAGCAAGCACTTTAACCTCCTGGGATGACCCAAGCAAGAAGCTTTCCTGTCCCAGATTCATAGAACTAGAGCTGGTCATTTAGGCTAATGTCTTTATTTTTATAGATAAGGAAAATGGACCATTCATTTAAGTTAAAAAACTTGCCCCCACACAGGTAGTGTCCAGGGTAGAATTTGAACTCGTATCTTCTGCCCCCCAAAAACTGTTTTTTCCATTGTGCCACAATGCATGTCCCCCAATACTTTTGGGGGGCAGGGAGAGATGTCCTGAACTCTATTGATCAAATTCTGAGTCCAGTCCCCCTGGTCAGCTCTCCTTCCCCCATATCAGTACATACACATAGGCACGGACTTCTTGTGCTTTTTTTATTCCGACAGCCTGAAATGTTTCCCCTTGAGGCGTCTCAGAGAAGTTTGTCACTCAAAGACTCTCGCTGAAATTCTTGATCTAAACAGGGTCTGGAGCCGATGGTGAGTAGGCAGCGTGCGTGTTCGCTGGCCCCTAAGAACGCTGTGCGGTCTCCATTCCCTTCCCCGGCACCGGTCCCGCCAGTGCTCTGCGCCCTGTCTGCCTCCCATCCGAGCTTCTCTAGGTAAGTATGATGCTGCAGAGTGCTGGAAGAAGTCGCCAATCCGCGGCAGATTTGTGTTATCTTATCTCTGCTAAGCCGTCACAGCGGCATGGCAATCTTTTCTACTCCTCCATAATTGATTCTCTATCCCCCCCTTCCCCAGAGAGATGGCTCCAAATCTTCTCCTGTCCATAATAAACGCCCCTGCCTGGAGCTTCCCTCAGCAGCATCCCTCCATTCTTTCCTCCCTTTCTCAAGCAGGAGGAAGAAAGTGGCTCTTCTCAGCCAAGTCCACTCTGCCCTCCTCTGGGTCGATCCATTCCCGACTCCCTCCGGAGAGCCACCGCTTCATTTAGACCCTCATCTCCTCCGGACGGGACCACAGCACGTTGCCCTGCCTCGACTCTGCCCTCCATCCATCCGTGGTCCCAAGAAACTGATCTCACCAGGTCCCTGACCTCCAGCCCGAAGTTCCGGGCTCCGTTGCCTCCGGGATCAAGCGGCCACTTAGCGTTTACAGCTCTCGGAAGCCCTCTTCTCCTTTGGGGACTCTCCTCCTCCCCTTTGCCCAGGCAGCGCGCCCAGCTCCTCCAGGTTACTCTGTGGTGTAAGAAAGGAGGAGCAGGACGATGCCGGGGAAGGCTGCAAAGACTTCAATGAGCTGATGCAAAGCAAAGTGAGCAGAACCAGGGAACACTGTACGCGGTAACAGCCGTCCTGGTCCGAGACCAGCTGGGAAAGAACCTGAGCAATATAGTGATCCGAAACAACCCCAAAGCACTCAGGACGGAAAAGGTTGTCGGAGTCGGAATGCAGATCAAAGCAGGCTATTTTTCACTTTGTTTGTGGGATTTGGGGGGGGGGGGGGGAGGTCTATGTTTTCTTTCAACAAAATATGGGAATCTTTTTTACATGATTGCAGTGTAACCTATATCATTTCAGGGAGGGGGAGAATTAGGGACTCAAAGTTTAAAAAAAAAAACAAAGACTAAAAATCGCTTTTACATGCAATTGGGAAAAAATAAAATATTTTTAATTAACCTTTTTTTTTTTTACCAATTACATGTAATAACAAATTTCCACATAAATTTTCCCGAGTTGCATGATCAAACTTCTTTTTCTCTCTCTCCCTCCCTTCCCTTCCCCCTCCTAGTGCTGACAGGCAATTTTGATCCAGGTTATACATGTAAAAAATATTTTTTTTTTAAAGTCACCACCTGCATGAGGTCTTTCCTCATCTACCCACTGGCTAGTGCCTCCCCTAAAAAATTAACCTGTATATATTTTTATATCTTTATGGTGTCTCCCCAACAGAATATATTAAAAGGTTCCTTGAAGGCAGAGATTGTTTCATTTTTATCTTTGTGACTCCAATGCCTACCAGTCTCTGTCAGTGTTACCCGCTTAATAAATGCTTGCTGATTAATTGATTGACAGTTGTGAATTACTAATGAGGCTTGCTGGGTTACCTCTTTCCAGGAGGATATGCATTTTTAACCTGGTCAAAGACATATGCCAAAGGAATGAATGAATCTGTAATTGTGAAATTGCAGGCATTTCGTGTGGCTCAGTGGAGAAAGATATCTGGAAAAGTGGAGGAAGGGGATGATGGGGACCTTCCCGGGATACCTCAAGTCAAATACAAATTGCCCCTAGAAGTAGTTAGAAAGCTGGACCTGAATTCAAATCTTATCTCAAACCATACTTTTACAGTGATCCTGGAGCAAGCCCCTTAAACCTCTGACTGCCTCAGTTGCCTCTAATGTAAAATGGGGATAATAACAGCACCTACTTCCCAGGTGTTGTGGTGAGGATCAAATGAGATATTTGTAAAAAGCATTTAATTACCTAGCTTCCCCTATGGCTACATAAGAATCTGCCATTATTAATATCCAAAATGTCTATTCAGAAAGCTTATCTGCAAAAGCATTTAGAAATACATAATATTAAATGACTTTTTGAGGGTCATTTTTTAAAAAGAACTATATCCAGAAGAAACATACTTTTTACTTATTCATATTTTTCCTGAGTGAAGAAATATTTCATATTACTTAAAAGAAAAATAGGTTTCCCATTGTTTTCAATATTCTCATTTGAAAACATTAGAGATTTATTGATGCTCCATTCATAACAAGAATTAAATTGTTAATTTCCTTTCTCCATTACAAACAGCTAAATGAAGAGAAGAGTTATTACACTGGTCATAAATGACATGTCATCAATTTTTTTTTTAATTTTCCTTTAGTTTTAAGTAGAATCAGCTTGTAAAAAAAAAAAAAACTCCTCTTGGTGTTTGTCAAAAAAGGGGAGGGGAAGATAGAATAATTAGTGAATCCTTATTTCAAATGGGAATTTAATACCCTAGAGAAACTCAAGACTGGATTTAGAGCTGGAAGGGAATGTCTAATGCCTTGTTTTATAGATAAGGAAACTTTGCTCACCTGAAGTGGCTTGCCAAGGATCAATCTAGATAGAAACAAAGATGAGATTTGAACCCAGGTCATCTGACTTCAGATTCAATTCTTTTTTGAGGATTTTTGGTGAATCCACCCAGCTTACTGGAACTTTCTTGGAGTTTTCAAAAAATGATACAAAAAATAGCACAGAAGCCAAGTTGGTACAAATGTGAGTTAAAGCTGGATGGCCGAGAGACAGAAGGTCCTTGGTTCAAATCTACCCTCAGATATTTCCCAGCTGTGTAACCCTGGACAAGTCACTTAACCCCAATTGCTTAGCTTTTTTGCTCTTCAGTCAGAATTGATACTAAGACAAAAAGGAAGAAAGGAAGGAAGAAAGGAGGGAGGACAGGCAAAGGAAGGAAGAGATCGAGGTAGGGAGGAAGGAAGGAGGGAAGGGAAGGGAAGGAAAGGGATGGAATTGGACTGGAATGAGGGAGGGAGGGAGGAAGGAAGGAAGGAAGGAAGGAAGGAAGGAAGGAAGGAAGGAAGGAAGGAAGGAAGGAAGGAAGGAAGGAAGGAAGGAGGAAGAGAAAGGAAAGGAGAAAGGGAGGGAAGGAAGAAAGAAGAGAGAAAGGGAGGGAAGGAAGGAGAGAAGGAGGGAAGATGGGAGAGGGAGGAAGAGAGGGAAGGAAGTTAATTCCATTGTATAAGGAGGAATGATGAGTAGACCCTATTGACCCCAAAACATCTTCTTAGAGGAAGTATCTGGTGACATTAGAGAAGATTCCTTCCCTTGGTACTTAAAGATTCTCTATTAAAATGCAGATCCTCCTAGAGAAATGTAATGTCTTAACTAATCAGATAATATCCTTCCAAGGATCAGTTAATAGCCAGTTGAGAGAAATGCCACTGATTAAAAGGGGCTCAAGTAATTATTTTACTAGTTATGAATGTTATTTTACCAGCTTTTTTACTGTCTAGGAAAAGAGAAATCTGCTTAGCAGTGCCCTCACTTTACCAAAGACAAAACTTTAGAATGTCTTCCCTTCACAAATCCAAACTTGAGCTGTGTGCCCTGTTCCCAAAGGAACCTCTTACATCAGGCAGTTGAGAGACTTGGGTCTTTTTCTCCCCCACCTTGCCTACCCGGAGCTCCTCCCTCACTTTCCCCTTCTGCACTGCTCTCCTCTCTGCATATGATTAATTCCAGTGGTGGGCCTTTTGGGGAGGGAAATGAGTCCTCAGACATGTCAAGAAATGACACTTGAGCCACTTCCTCATTGAGCAGTCAAATTTTCTAGGTTTTATCTTGGACTCCTAGCCCTACCTTAGACTGTGTGTGTAGATGGATGGCAGATAGTGCTGAGCTTTCTGGAACTCACCAATCTGAAACTGTCATCTCTGGCCTGAAAGTCACACCGTGTTCACTCCCTGGCCTGGATTTTTAATTGCATTAGATCATGCGTGGGGGTTTTAAGAGCCAATTTTAAAATACCACAGCAGAGGTTCCCAACCTCTCTGAATGTTCAAGTATGTTCATGGAATCCTTAACTCTCCGAGGCTGCCGACCAGTCAGGGCTTACCTTACCTCCTGCAAGGCTGTAAAAAACAACTTGGCTTTTCCTCATGATTCCTATGGCAAAATGATGTACCAGGACTTATAAAATACACCTCATCTATGACAAATCTTTCAACCAACAGAGTAGAAATTCCTGTCAGATGTGAATTTAAACAACTCGTACCTATATGCAACTATCACTATTTCATCACTATCAATATCATTATTATTCAAATTGATTAAAATAATCTATATTATTCTATAAATGTTCTATATTATGATTATTATTCAAATTGATTAAAATCTATATTATTCCATAAATGTTCTATATTATGATTATTATTCAAATTGATTAAAATAATCTATATTATTCTATAAATGTTCTATATTATGATTATTATTCAAATTGATTAAAATAATCTATATTATTCTGTAAATGTTCTATATTATCATTATTTAAATTGATTAAAATAATCTATATTATTCTATAAATGTTCTATATTATCATTATTATTCAAATTGATTAAAATAATCTATATTATTCTATAAATGTTCTATATTATCATTATTTAAATTGATTAAAATAATCTATATTATTCTATACATGTTCTATATTATCATTATTATTCAAATTGATTAAAATAATCTATTATTCTATACATGTTCTATATTATCATTATTTAAATTGAGTAAAATAATCTATATTATTCTATAAATGTTCTATATTATCATTATTATTCAAATTGATTTAAATAATCTATATTATTCTATAAATATTCTATATTATTATTTAAATTGATTAAAATAATATCTATTTTATAAATTTTATATATTATATATAAATAAATATGTTTAAATGTATGTGTGGAAATAGATAACATTAGATATATAAAATAATATATAAATAAATGTATAAATAGGTTCAAATCTGGCCTCAAACACTTCCTAGCTGTGTGACCCTGGGCAAGTCACTTGACCCCCATTGCCTAGCCCTTACCACTCTTCTGCCTTGGAGCCAAGCCACAGTATTGACTCTAAGATGGAAGGTAAGGGTTTTAATAAAAAAAAAAACTTATAAATATAAAAATAAAATGAAAAATGATTAATCAATATTAATAACTATTGTTATTGTAGCTAACCTAAATATAGAACCTCAGAGTCTGCAAAGACCTATACGAATATCTCCTTTTATCTTGACAACTACCGTGGGAGGGAAGTGCTATTAATATACCCATTTTACAGATAACTGAAACACAGAGTAGTTGAGCAATTTATTTGCCCACGGTCATATACCTAGTCATCATCTTGAGATAGAAATTTGAGCACAGATCATATAACTTGGGAAAATTTGTAATTATATCTAATGGTAAAAAAAATTTTTTTGATTAAGTGTTTTAAATTTAATTTAATTTAAAAAAAGAAATTTGAACATAGGTCTTGATTCCAAGTCCAACAAGTCTATACCCTATACCACCTGGATGCCACCAATTTAAGAAGGGGGGGCACAGGGGGAGGCATGCTTCTTCCTGGGAAAGGGTCATCTCACATTAACCTGGGCAGCAAAATCCTTTACAGCATCCCTAACAGGTAGTTTATTCAAACGTTCACTTAAAGACCTTGGATGATAGGAAACAGACCTGTGCACTTAATTTTAAATGTTACTTTTGCCCAGGGTTCTTGGTTAGTCCTCTGAAGCCAAACAAAACAAGTCTAATCTCCCACTCACAATGACTGGAGGAGATATCTTGTCTCCCAAATAAGCAGCCCTTCTTCTCCCTAACTAAGCCCTTCTTGTTCCTCCGTCCAGGCAGGAGACTCCAGATGCGGTCCGCCTAGGTGTCAGGGCTCTCCCCTCTCTCCGGGTGGGCGCTGTGCCTCAGTAAATGCAGCCTACGTTTGCATCTGCTTCTTTGGCTTCCACATCACCCAGCTGATGCATTTTGGGCTTTTAGTCCACTAAAATCCCCAGGTCTTTTTGGAAAGGTTGCAGCTCCAGAGAGTATCCTATAAATTGCAGAATGAAAGCTAATGCTCAGTTCCTTTTTAATTTCTCCACTTTCCCTGAATAGAAGGAAAAGCATCTTTTCACATTTTCAGGACAAAGAGATTTGTTTATTATTTATGATATAGCAAAAAGGATGGCAAATGAATTAGTTTTTTAAAATTTGTTAAAGGTAAAGGCTTTTTTTTACTTTACTTGATCTTCCCAACTCTAAGAGGTAGGTGCTATTATTATCTCCGTTTTACAGATAAGGAAACTGAGGCACTCCACCTATTATTAAAGGAGTTAAGGAGCTAGAGGAGTTAATGAAATTGAATGAGATGAATTAAACTTGGTTAATCCAATCTACAAAGTGAAATATAGGAAAATAATAAAGACATGAATTCAGAACCAGTGATTCCAGACTGTGATAGAAAAGCCATCATTACTCCCTTTCATTCTTTTCCAATTATTTTGAAGTCTGTCTTCCTTCATGAAGTATCAAAAACAAAACAAACCCAAGGAGCACAGAGTACAAAATGCTTCCGGTTTCTAACCACTGATGACATCTCTCACCTTTTCTGGTAAGAATCTCATCCTGGCCAACCTCTCTCCTAACCACCATTTTCACTTCCCAGAAAGAAAAAAAAAACAATTCTATAGGTTAAATTCTCTTCTGACTGACTACATACTTTCTACACTCAACTTGAATATGCTGTATTTAAGTATTAGAAAGAAATACATAATTATAAAAAAGGCATCTTTTACATCTAATTAATATGATCTGTTATTGTGGAATCCTCCCAGAGATTTAAAGGGCCAAATGGTAATAAACCCAAGGTACATCAATGAAACCTATTAAATTAAGGTCATTTTAGTCAATAAAAACTAATTGTAGCAAACAAAGGCAATGCACCAGAAATAACCTCTTCCCCTCCAGGAGGAACTGAAAAGGAAGCTATAGAAACTAGGAAAATGTACAAAATTTTTATTTATTTTTTCCAGTGCTTCATTTACCCAGTACCTTTCTTCATTTACAAAATGCCATATTCTCATGCAATAAATTCGAGACCGGCCAAATTTCATTGACAAAACCATGGTGGCCAGACACATAATGCAGCAGGATCTGGAGAAGTCTGGTATTTAGCAAAAGAAAATTAAAACTAGAGCATTAACCTATGTTGGTTTTAAACTATTTGCTACTTATATAGATGCAGGTCTATCTGTATCTATGGTTCTAGACACAGATAGATACATTTCTTTGCTAATTTTCCTACTTAGTAAAACTCCTGTAACCCAGCCAATCTTCTAGACCTCCACTCTGAAACAATGAATCTTTCCTGACTTCAAGCTCTTCCCAGAAAGGAGCCATAATCAAATCCATTTTCCAAATTCCAAACCACCCTGCCCTAACTATCATACTATCTTTATTGTCCCCTACAATTAGAATATAAAATTCTTGAAGGTAGGACTGGCTCATTTTTTTGTATTTGAATCCCTTAACAATACAGTGTAAGGGCTTAAAAGATGATTTTTCATTCGTTCATTGAACCACAAAAATCCCAACAAGCACAAATGCTAATGATTTACCCTCCACAATGAACATCAAGTGGTTATCCCATTCCTGCACACTGTCCCCTCCACCAAACTCTAAGGTTCTCAGGGGCTAGGTATTCTCCTCCCCCACAGAATCCTGCATTACAGACACAAAGGAGTAGGTTACTCAGTAAAGAGTTGTTTGTTGAATTAATCAATGATATCACTGACAATCCCTTGAACAAAACAGTGGAGCCCCAGAAAGAAAACCGAGCTCAGGTGGAGCTGGAAAATGATTACCAAACTCTTTACCAAGCTCTTCTCTGCTATTAGCACACAGCTAAGCCTCCCACCCAACCAGAGCTTAAGAAAAGTAGATCTCTCTCAAACGTGCCAGACACCTGGGATGGTAATAAAGAGATTGAGTTTCCAAAGACATGGGCAAAAAGAGAAAGCCTAGATAGACATCAACAAAAGTAATTAAGTTTAAGTGGCTGCTAACAGTCAATAGAGTACCTGAGAAGTCAACAACTAACTAGTTAAGCTGAGTAGGTGCTAAGCATCAATAAACTTGAAAGCTAGCTTTGCCAAGGCTAAAACAAATGCAGATGTTATCTGGGGATAACTGGCAAATAACTATATATTCCAGACCTTCTGCAAGTCAGTAGCTTCACTTCCAAATACCTTTCCTTGCCTTTGTACATCTATTATATGAACAAGTATAATCATTTTATACCCTTCTCCACCTTTTTTTTTTGGTAGGGTAGGTTTCCAGACATCCCCCCCCAAAAAAAAGAGAGAGAGAAAGGAGAAAAAAAACACCCTTTTTTGAGACTTTACAAATATTCTCTCTATTACTATAATCAGAAAAAGACTCATCAGAAATGTTATTTTCAAAGTACTACTTTCCAGGCTGTTTTCTCAACATTTATTTGTGGCTACATCAGAATTTGAGAAGAATTAAAAGTACAAGCCATAATCCAGAGTTTGGAAAATGATAAAAATGAATATAAAACTATTCTTTCATCAATAAAATTGTAATTTTACTCAAAGTTTTTCTTGGTTTAAAAGTCAATAAATGCTTCACTTCCCTCAGTGTGTAATTTTCTTATGCTCTACTTTGAGGCACCCAAAAAAAAAATTAGTATTCTCGTCTGCCACCACAACAAACTCACAAAGGTCAAGTTTGTATTTCCTATAAGTTCCAACCAATTTCTGTCTCAGTTGGTAATATGAATTTCATTTTCAGTCATCTAAAGTGATGGCCTGTTCTACAGTGGTGAATAGTGAGCATTCAGGAGTACTGTACACAGAAGCATGGGAAAGGCTTGAAAATATTTGCTTTTACCCTAAGAAAATATGTAGATTTTGAGTTTGACTCTTCCTCTTTTAGCTTTTGTACTCTGACCCCAAGAAGTCATATCAAAAACAACTTTAGTTCCCTCTGCTAATTAAGTCTCAAAAACAATTACATTACCTTTTTTAGGAATTTAAAAATTAAAACAAAACCACAAAAATTAGCTTGGTCTAAGTGGCAGGAACCATTGTATACTTTACTCTGACCCTTCCTAGACCACTGGTGAGAAAAGAGGTTCCCTCAAGTCTAAAGAGCTCCTCTCCAAATTCTCAAAAAATGACTTTTATACTATTCTTGTCCAAACGAGGTCCACAGTTAGGTCCCAACCCAACAGAGTTGGAAGTTCACTGGTCCAAGTCATCGCCACAATTTCCTTGCTTCCAACAAACACTCCCCAGCTGGGCATATGGAAAGGGAGAGGGAACAGTCTAATTCATACACCTGCCCATTCCCACCATTATCCCTGATCCACCACATCCTACAGACAAATAAAATGATGGCTGACTTGATACTAGTATCAGAGGCTCAGTAGGATGCTCAGAAGGTACTAGAGCCCTCGTCACTGCCATTTTTTTTCATAGCTACATATTCTTAGCAGAAATCAAATGTGTTCTTGGTGTTAGAATTATAGGAAAATATTTTCCTATATCTACAACTGCAAATAAAAATAACAGCAACTGAAATTGAATGCTGTGAATCTGATGACCAAACTTGGTCCCCCAAAAAGAACAAGAAGATACTGCCCTCCCTTCCCCAACCTCATCCTTTGCAGAGCTAGAGAATTATAGGAATGAAATACTGTGTATTTCATATGTTGATTAGTTTTACAAAGCTTTTTTTCTTCTCTTTTAAGATTTTTTTATTGTTGTTATAATGGACAATTCCATGGGTCAGTATGGTGTTGAAACTATGCAAGATTACCAATAAAATTTTATTTTAAAAAAACTGTAAGTTATGGTATGCTTGAATAGGTATATGAGTTTCCAGTCAAAAACCTATTTTTAGACCTAGATAAAATGATTTGCATTTTTAAAACACTGAATTTATCTAACATATCTAAATTTATACCTTTAATTGATAGGATGCTCACCGAACAAGACTTAGTTGCACAGAATAAAACATAAGTTGGTTTTGGTGTTGGAATCCACTGGGAAACTAGTTTCTATGAATTCCAGTTTGTCTTGGGACATTTTCTGTCTTTATCCTACAAAGTGTCAGCTTGATGTGTGTAGGAAGTACAATAAGGAGATGTTAACATACAAAATATAACATCCTGTGCTTAAAATTGAAAGCCACGAAATTTGAAATTGACAGCTGCTTAGGTTCAGGTGTTAAAAAGGAAGGAAAATGTAGAAAAGGAGATGCTATGTGTGAGGGAAGTTAGCTCATCTTTATCAAGTAAAACAAACTAACTCGATCGCTATCATATACGATGGAAGACACTGATTTTTTATTTTATTTTTTAAAAACATTGATTTTTTTACACCCTATTAACTTTTTTTATTTTATTTTATTTTATTTTATTAATTTACACCCTATGAGTCAGCTAAGTATACCCAACACATTATACATTATTATTAAGACATGTATGCCAGAATTGCCAGATTAATATTGAAAAACCCGGAGTCTGCTCAAAAATCTTAGGCAGCCCTTCTCCTACCTTGATGATAAAGCACTTGAGAATTCTTTTTTTTATCACTGATAACATCTCTATTTAAGAAATAAGAAAAAGTTCTTGCTACAAAGTTTTACAGTAGGCACGTATGCCTAGGTTGCAACACTAACGACCAAACATCAGAACATTACTTTGCCAGTTAATGCATTCCAGAAAAAGTGTCTATCAGATCTTATTTCATCATGGACTTCCAGGATTCATTATGATTTCAGAGCTGGGGACCCCTTGGGGTAGGCAGTAGGGGAGGGGGGAAATGAGATTAGCCCTAACATAGTAAATATCATAATTAGTAATATTCACTCCAAGAAATGTTTTCTCCTGTTCATTGCACAATCTATATGTATTTCACTCTCCCACACAACTAGTGGAACAAAAGTAAAATATGAAATCAACCCAATTACAAACTCATTAAAAATACACATATATTAAAGTACAGCACATAGTTGATTACCATTTTATGAAATGTTCTTACAGACTCTGTGGGAATTAAATTAAGCAGTCACACTGTGGAGTTGGTAGATCTCACTAATAATTTTACGTTTATATTAGATTTTATGCTTTTAAAGCGTTTTTACATTTAGAACTGACAGGGACCACTGGGGATACTCTTACTTGAGTCTTTCAAAAAGAGTGTTGTTCTACAAAGTAAACCCAGAAGTTCCAGGAGGGGGAAAAAACTTGTAATGGTAGACAAGATCCCACAGAAAATCCATTCACTTTGCTGTCAGTTATACCATAAAAAGAACAAATTCACTCAGCTGATGTACATCATCATATGATGACTGAAACCGACCTCATGACTGAAAAGCTGGCTTCTTTTATTACATTAGAATTAACCATTGAATAAACCCAAAGTCACATGATGTTTAATCAGTTTGTTGTTGGTCTGACTTGGCAGAGAATCTGTGCTTATCTCTATGTTTTGGAAGTTTTTTTCCCTTTACTTTTTCTGTTTTGTCCCAATTCTCAACACGAATAATTAGTCAAAATTTCTAGATTTTGAGGAGAGAAGGTAGCAAGAATTCCAATAATCAAGATTTAGTGAAGGGGAAAAAAATGTGAATGATGTCCAAGTACAAAATCCCAAATATAGATGAAACCTGCATAAGACTCAACTCTTCAGTTTGGGCTTACTGTTTATTTCTGGGTGACTCAGATATATGATGTATATTATGTTACCAAAAAACATTATATTATATGTTACTTTTATTTAGTATAGTATATTACATATACATTTATAACATAACTTACATATAAAACTTTTATATAATACATATTTTATGTAATATACATAAAATCTTATATAGAACATTTTATCTATTATATTATATATAAATTTTATATATAAAATATGCATTATATATAAATTTTATATATAACATATACATAACAATTATGTATTATATGTATCACATAGTATAATTCATATAACATATTAAAAACTTTATATGTAACATATTTTATGTATTATATATAAAATGTAAACATATATTGTATATTTTTGTATTATATATTATACTTTATATATAACATATATTCTATCTAAAACTATATATAACATGTATTATATATTTTGTGTATTATATTATACTTTATATATAACATATTATATGTTCTATTATGTATAAACCTTTCTTTGTAATATATTTTATTATATATTAAACCACATATAACATATTTTATTTATTATATATTAAACTTTATATACAACATATATAACATTTTATATATAACCTTATATGTAATATGTATTTTACATATCACACATATATATAAAACTGTTGACATAATATATACCACATATAATATGCATGTGTATATATGTGTGTGTGTGTTATGTATATGTAGTTCCATGGCTTGGGAAATTTTAGAAAAGAATTTATTTAAAAACTAAATCCTTAAATTTTTCAAGCAAAAATGGGCCAAATTAAAAGTCTTCTCCCAAATATTATCTCATGAAAGTAAAAGGCAAAATGAAATGTGTTGTGAATCATCTTATGAGGTGAACTATTTGAATTATATTTCCCTGATTCTTTTAAAAAATAATTATTTATTACAATCGCGTCTTTTTCAATGTGCTGTTTGTAAAACTATATTTGGAATAAACTAACTTGAAAACACAAAGTTCTTTAATGATTATTTTATTCATTTTTAAAATAAGATACATACTTCAAGGATTATGCCAAAGTTTTGCTTAAAGCAACAGTTCCCTCTATTCAGAAAATATTTGAAAGCCTCTGAGTTAGTCCCCTTCATTAATTGTACAGATGTGGCGAAGGCAAGTAAACTTGCCTGGGGTCACATAGCTGGTTACAATCTGAGGCTAGAGTAGAATCAGATAGGCCTCTTTCCCCTATATAACAATCTATCTAAACCTATAAGAAGATGGAGATATTATTAGCCCTATTTGATGATGAAAGGAACTGGAGGCCCCAAGAGATTAAGAGACTGACCCAGGTTGTAGATAGACAGACCTCCTGATTTCTACTCCAGTGTTCTAATGACTAGGAGGATTTGTCTCTCCTTTCTACCTGGATCTTCCTGCTTTCTATCTTCAAGAACCAGAAAAATGATGATTTCTTTATGTAATGAGCAACTTTATGCAAGTTCACTATTATTCTATTCACTTATCAAAAATCAATCTAAAATACAAAATAGTTTCTTTCTTTCTAAGAAGAAGAACTATCACTTTCCCTTTAATCAACTCCTAAGTACATATCTGCAATCTATTAGTTGTAAAAAATATTTATAGGTACTAACATCTTTGAAGTGAGACTCAGATCTGTGACTTCCTTTGAAGTTTTATTTTGGGTCTAGCGAAAATGCCTGAGAATCATTTCTACATGCAAATCAGATCTCTACTTTAAATGGCATCATATAAAAGAATCAAGTTAATACATGCAAACTGAGGCTAACTTGTATTTTCATATTTTCCTTAGCTGGTGGGGATTTGGGGTTCTTTAAAGACTAATACTCAAGGTTCATTTCACTTGAAGTGCTCCCAAAATCAGAAGCTGAAAAGATCAAATGGTTCAAGGAATTTTTAATAAGCTTTAATGAGATATTAAAACTTTCTTCTACATTTTCTAATGAATCCATATCAGATCAATGATGATGCATCATTTACATCGCATAGATTTTGGATAGATTTTGTGAAATCTAAATGGTAGAAACATTAAGTTTTAAGACGTCCCTTCTATCATTAGGGTGACTGTCATTTAATGGAATGATCATGTTTATGTATTGACTATTCAATAGTACTAAGATGGTGCCAAAGTTTATTTTGCCTCTACCATTAATTGGGTGTAAAAATATCAACCAGAATAGCAATTGGGGAGGGGGGGGGGGAATCAAGAGCATTTTAAATTTTCTTCACTCGATAAATACTTACTGAGCAAAGACCCGTGTTGAGAGCTGTGAAGAATGTAAATATGCCCAATTAAAGCCTGGGTCTTAACCTCACACTGCTTATAATCTAAGAGAAATGTCCAGAAATGCACACAAATAACCCTGTGAATGACTCCAGCTAAGTGTTTCTAGGTATGTAAAAGAGAAAATTTGTTTCCAAATGAGATAATAGGATAACAACAGTTTAAAGGTTATTAACAAAGCAATTTACACAGGTTATCTTGTTTGAAATTTACAGAATTTTGTGAAGTAAATAATATGGATATTATTTTCTCTTTTACAGATGAGGAAAATCAAACTCAGAAAAGATCCCTGACCCGTTCACAGGCACACAATCTGTGTCGGAGGTTAAGATCTGTACAGGTTTCTCCTGCCTCACTGAAGTGGGAGATATTATCCAATCTGTACCTTGACAAGGGCAGTGTAGATTTCAGGAGCGAAATATGCACTCATTCATACCACAAACATCTGTTAAGTGTCTGCTACATTTCACTACTCTAGAGCCCTGTCTCACTGCCTCCTTATAACCCTGTGGAGCACACAGTCCCTGGGGTTTTCTTGGCAAAGATACTGGAGTGCTGTGCCATTTGAATTAAAGGAAAAGGAACTTAAATGACTTGCCCAGGGTCGCATCACTAGTGTATGAAGTTGAAATGGAACTGGGGTCTTCCTGCGCCACCATAGCTGCCTCTCAGTGTTCCCAATCCCACACCAAATACAGCCCATTGACCAAATTCCACTGCCTGTTTTTATTTGGTACTGTTCTACATCAAAATTTTCCTCTTAAAAGATAATAATTCTGTGGTATAATCGAACGTAATGGACTTCTCCATTAGGGGCGGTGTAATGTCCCTGAACAACTTTCAGGGATCCAGGAGAAAAAAAACACCATTCATAAGCAAAGGATAAACTATGGGAGTGGAAACATCGAGAAAAAGCAACTGCCTGAATACAGAGGTTGAGGGGACATGACAGAGGATAGACTTTAAATGAACACTCTAAAGCAAATACTATCAACAAAGCAATGGGTTCAAATCAAGAAAACATCTAATGCCCAGTGGACTTACGCGTCGGCTATGGGGGGTGGGGGGGAGGAAAAGAAAATGATCTATGTCTTTAACGAATAATGCTTGGAAATGATCAAATAAAATATATTAAAAAAAAAAATAAAAAAAAAAGATAATAATTCAAGCTTCCATTTTTACATTGTTTGAATTCCTCTGCATCCTCCTCCCAAAAACCTGTCCTTTTTTGTTTTTTTTTTGTTTGTTTTTAAATAAACCCTTACCTTCTGTCTTGGAGTTGATACTGTATATTGGCTCCAAGGCAGAAGAGCAGTAAAGGCTAGGTAATGGGGGTTGTGACTTGCCCAGGGTCACACAGCTGGGAAGTGTCTTGAGGCCAGATTTAAACCTAGGACCTCCCGTCTCTAGGCCTGACTCTCAATCCACTGAGCCAACCAGCTGCCCCCAAAACCTGTCCTTTTTAACAAAGAAAATTTTTAAAGAAAAAAGGGAAAAGGAAAAACATGTATCAAAACTAATTAGAAAAAAAATTTGACATGATATGAAATTTCTACCCTCCTGGATTGTCCCACATTTAAAAAAGAGGGGAGATATGGCATCATATCTATCCTGTAAGGCCAAATTTGTTCTTTGTAATTTTGAAAAATTAGTTTTCTACTTTTGTGATGGTTATTTTTTTCCTTTATTATTTTTATTATATTATTATTAATAATAAAATTATTTTTTTTTCATTTACATTGCTGTTGTCAATGGGCATATTGTTTTCCTTGTTTTGCTTATTCCATTTAGTATCAGTTCATTTAAATCTTCCCATGCTTCTCTCAATTCATCATATTTTGTCATTTCTTACAGGACAAAAAGGTTATCATATATATGAAAAAGAAAGAAAGTATATAAAGTGTATAGAGTAATAGCATATATATAATAATAGAAAGAGAAATAATTTGTTTGCCATTCCCAAATCAATCAACATCTACTTTGTTTCCAGTTCTTTGCTAATATAATAAATATTTTGCTAATTTCAGAGTCTTTTTTTAACTTGTCAATGACTTCTGTAGGGTATATGCCAATGGGCACAATTTCTAGGTGAAAGGATCTGGGCATTACTAAAGTTCTCATCTGATGCTTCACTGCAACCCAAAGGTTGTGCTAGGGGAGAATATGTTCAAAAACAAATGCAGCAGCAGCAGCAGCAGCAGCAGCATCCTTGGTTGTAATGCCACAGAGTGATGTCTCTATGCTTCCATCTGCTCATTTATAGAAGGAAAGTTTGGAGAGAGGAGTCTTTTCATTCCCCTTCTCCAAAGCCCTTTCATGAATGATCCTTCACCCAATTCCCACATACACACCTCAAAAAAATTATCTTTGATTTATTGGAGGGTTTTGTATTTTATTTTGAATTTAATAAATACCAGAAAAAAAAGAATATTTCTCTAAACAAAGTAAAAGAGACTTCCATGTAAAATTTTTCATCTCTATTCCCTACCTATAGCTTGTTTTTAAATATATATAAAAGTCAACGTGCTACTTTAAACATTGTCCTGATTGTTTCCTCTTAAACTTCCTTCTGTTTTCTCCTGCATATTTTATTCCATGCTTCATTCATTTTTTAAAAGGATTTATTTCTCTCCCACGCTGCTCCCTCTCTGGAGTCAAAAAGAAAAGAAAAAAGAAAGCCAAATGTCCACAGCAAAACAAATGTCCATATTGACCATGTCCAAAAATCTGTCTCATTCTGCATTTTAAGTCCTTCACCCCTCTAGCAGGAAGAGGGTATCATTACAGTCATTCCTTGGAATTTCTAAAGTCTTTCATAGTTGTTTTTCCTTATAATGTTATCCTGAAATAAATTGCTCTCCTAGTTTTACTCTTTATTTTGTATACATTTTGAAAATGCATGTTATCTCCCCTCCTACTCCTCCAGGATAGAATATAAGCTCCTTGAGGGCAGGGATTGTTTCATTTTTTTTGTCTCTCTAGTGCCTGATATATATATATATATATATATATATATATATATGTATATATATATATATATATATATATAATAGGTAATACTAAATTAATCAACCTCCAGTCCTTTTTTATCAACAGCTTTTTTCATATCTCTAGATTTCCTTCCTGATCTTAAAAAATCCAGTAACAAATCACCACAAACTATTGGATTCCCCCTAAAATTAATATCTGAAGAAAATAACTTGCTCTCATGACTGTCATGAGTCAATCTGAATACCTCCCTAGAAGGCAGGAAAACAGTCCAATTTAAAGCTGAAAGGTACTTGAGGGATCATCTAGGTCAACAAACCCAAATAGAAAGGGGGAGAACAAGGCACTAATCCACACAATAAATATCCTTGCCAGCCAAATATTAACTTCGTTTTAAAGTGTGCTACGCTCTGTTTTGTTGTATTTTTTATTTCTTTTGTTAAATGTTTCCCAACTACATTTTAATCTTGAGAATGCGGTGGACCCAATGAAGCCTGTAAAAGTTTGGCCTCTCTGATCTAGAAGGATACTCCTCTCAATTTATGCACATAAAAACTGCAGCCCAGAGAGATTTGTCTTCCTGAAATTCATAGTAACAGGACTAGGATTTGAATTAAAGTTCTCTTGACTCCAAATCCCCCATTCTTTCTACTTTACCATAATGCTTCCAATTAACATGGGAGTATTCTCCCTCTTTTTTAAAATTAATGTCAGTTTGTTAGTGGCATTAAAATTCCTATGTATCTAGGGAAGCAAGATGTCTCAGTGGATTGAGAGCCTAGAGATGGAAGGTCCTGGGTTCAAATATGACTTGAGACACTTCCAAGCTGTGTGATCCTGGTCAAGTCACTTAATCCCAATTGCCTAGCCCATACTGCTCTTCTGCTTTAGAACCAATATACAATATTGATTCTAAAATATTAAGTAAAGGTTAAAAAAAATTCCTAGGTCTCTCCTTCTCCTCACACCAGAAAAGGAATCCTTTGACCAGGAAAAAAAATAAAAAAATTTAATTTAAATCCACACACATTATGTCTTTTATATTATCAGTTCTTTCTCTAGAGGTGGACATTCACAAGCTATTTTTCAAAGAGTATTTCTGTAGTTGTCTATAATCTTCTCTTGGTTCTATTTGTTTCACTCTTCATAATTTTGTGCAAGTTTTTTTTAAAAAAATTAACCTGCTCATCATTTTGTACCGTGTAACAGGATTCCAACATAATCGTATGCCACAATTTTTCAGCCATTCCCCAATCGAAGGGAATGTACCCTTTTTTAAAAGATATCAATTCTTGGTACATCAACCTGGCATTCCCAAAGCATCCCTGTGTGATTTTTTAAACAATCTTTCCTCTTCTTTCCTTCCTCAAAATTTACTTTTTTCTCTTCTTTACCACCTCAGGGCTGAGCTCTGGTCACTAGAAAATCTAGCCTATCTCCTTTTTCAGGTGAAATCCAAATAAAAAGGAAATCAAGGCCAGTTTTAAAGGAGAAAAACCAGAAAAAGGAGAGAAGATTACAAAAGGGCAGGAAACGTGTAACCTGAGCAGTTTTTGTGGAAGGAGGTGGGAAAGGAGGAAGGGTGATATATAACAACTTTCCCCAGCTCCTGTCCACTCCCTGTTGGCAGGTCCAGTCCCCTCCCACCCCCCTTCTCCAAAACAGCCCAGGGACAAAGATCCGGATGGTCATTCTTGGTGGCTCCAGCACTAGTCAGACTTGTTGCCCAAGTCAGAGTTGGCTAAGGTAAATGAGTGACCTTGTGAAGCTTCATGTAATAACGCCTCCACCCTTTCAGTAAATCCTCAGAAAAAAATAATAAAATAAAAGATCTTTCAACTTTAATCTAAAATATTTCAAAAGGAGGAAAAGGGCAAAACACATCAGAAGAGACTAAAATCAACGACTGTACATTGAAGAGCATGCCAATTTTGTTTCTCAGTGTTCTAACTGCTACAAGATAAGCACAGAACATTTTAAAAGTATTTTTAAAGGAATAAAAGTCATAAAATTACTTTTGCTGTCTTAACTAATATGAATTCTATTTTTACAAGGGGAGTTCAACACTTCTCCTTGCTCTGAAAATTCACTCTATGAATATGGCAAATGATAACCCCACTGGGAGAAGCATTCTCAAATTCATGAATTTGAAAAGTCACATCAAAACCACACTTGATAAAAACCTTAATGATGTCATTACTAAAAAAAAGAAAAAAATAGGGGCAGCTAGGTGGCTCAGGGAATAGAGCCAGGAGTCACTTACCCTAGACTGCCTTTGAACCAGCATTTAGTATGGATTCTAAGAAGGAAGGCACCCGTTTGAAAAATTTTAAAATACTCAAATTTGAAAATACTTTTCCTTATTATTTTTTACAACGAAGCCAGCCACCGGACGTGAGAACATGGCACCACAAGAGAACTAAGATCACGAGATACTGGTCACTAAAGCCTTATTCCATTTAGACTAAGTGTCTGAATTTGATTTTGTTTGCGTGAGACATCCGGACGACCTCCTAGTTGCAGAATCCAGAAAAGAGAGGAGCTTCTCTGGATCACAACAGAACTGGAGAGACTTTGGATCCACCTTGGATTCCACCCAGGAGCATCACAGTCACCAGCATCTCTACTCTTGGATATTTGGGGCCATTATGAATAACTCAATAGCATTAATGAAAGAAACCAGGAGAAGCACTGCTCTGCCCAGGATGGGAATGACTTGGTACAAGGGTGAACTTCAGACAATGACTGATGCTTAGAGCAAAAAGGACCTTGATTGAGCCAGCTTCTGTGAGAGTTTAGGAAAATAGAATGGATTTGGTGCCTAATTAAAATGGTTTTATTTGATGCCTTTTTCTGCCCTTCTGGATTCCTGTGTTTTGAGTTTGTGTAAAAAAAGGTCTACTACTATTCTGGGGAGGGGAGGAAGGCATGTTTCCTGAGCACAATTCAAGTTCCTTAAGGACAGAAACCTTGTTTTCCATTTTTTTATCTTTCTATCCTCAGTGCCTGGCACCATGCCTTGTTCAGAGCAGACACTTCTATGCTTAGTGAATTGATTTGAATTGCCCGGGGAGTCTTGAAATTCTAGGGCGATGGAAAAAATAGGTAGCACTGGGAATGGGTTTGCCTAGTATTCTTGGCTTTTCAGGAGGAATGTGAACTCATTTAAGGGCATTTGGAATTCATGCGTATATGAAGATATATGCAAAATTCTGGCAGCAGAAGCATATCATTTTGGAGCAGCAGAGAGTCACTGGACAGCATTCTCAGTTAAGTAATACTGGAAGAAAGCTTAAGTCTAATTATTGCCTACAAAGCTGATTAAAAAAATGAGGGTCAAGTTCAAAGGCCACTGGGGCTCCTCTCAACAATCCCTCTGTGCCAAGATCATAAACCTGGGGAAAATATGGGATAAAAGTCTGTTATTTTAATTTAGTTCATTCATTTAGAGACATAGGAACACTGAGTATATTACTCCTTTCCATCTTTATCTTTCCTCTTTTGTCCTTTTACAGCTTCTTTCCTCTGATGATCTCTGTGTGCAGATGCAGAATTCTATTTCCAACTTAACCAATATTCCTCTCTGGAAATAGAACTTCATTTCACATGGCATGATATGTGTCTGGGTACAAACCTAGCCTTAAATTTTCTCAGAGCCAAGAAAGAAGCCACTAAAATTCTACTTCTTGTTTATGCTGACTCCAGCAGGAATCATTTGAGACACATTTCATTCCAGACCAATAAGAAGGTGGAAGAAACCTCCTCAGGATTTGAATTCAGAACATCTAGACTTATGCTTTGGTCCCAGATCTGCCCCTGATCTGATTAGCTATCTCACTTTACACAACTCACCTGACCTGTCCTGGCTTGTTCCCGCCTCTATTTAATGGGAATAGGGCTCATTGGAGTGTTGGTATTCTTTCTTTCATTCATTCATTCATTATTGGTGAGTTTCTTTACCCAAAGCAAAAAACTTTTGTTTACAACTACATGTTTTACTTTCAAGAATTCAGTTCATTTATGCACAAAGGTGTTTTTTTTTTAGTTTTTATTCAGCAAAATTAGTTATTTGCTGAATTTTTATCATAATAGCTGAATTTTTATAATATTTGATATCACTAACTCAATTGATCAATCAATAAGACTTTATTAAGCTATGTGCCAGAAATGGCATTGGGTTAGGGATAGGAAAGGAAAAATAAGGCAGTCTTTGTACCTTCAAGTTTATATTCTATTCAGGAAGAAACATGTATGCCTATAAGTATATATAGAATAAGAGGTCATTTGGGGAAGTCCCTGGCTACTAGGGTCATAAGAAAATATTTCTTATAGAAGGCAAAGGGCAGCTAGGTAGCAAAGTGGGCAGAGCACCAGACCTGAAGTCCAGAGGACCTGGGTTCAAATCCAACCTTAAATACTTCCTAGTCACGTAACCCTGGACAAGTCACTTAAACCCCACTGCCGAGCCCTTGCTGTTCTTCTGCCTTGGAACCAATAGACAGCATTGATTCTAAGATGGACGGTCAGGGTTTTTTTAAAAGAGTTTATTGCTCTGCAAGTGATAAGTTGTATTTGAGTCCTTTGTTGGCATCGTCAATCTTGGGTCCCTTAACTCCTTCCCACCTCAAATATGTGTAGCACCAAAACCAAACACCCAACAAGGAAACCGGGAAGGGAGTCAGAATCTGGGTGCAAAGGACATTTCCCCTTTTCTCTACCTCCTGCATGCTACAGTTCTCATTCGAATATAGTTATTTCATTAGAAGAGTCTATAGATTGCAAAAATGTCTAGCAACAAATTTATTTTAACATTTATTTAACATACTATGACAAAACAATGTGAATAGCCCTAGAAACTTTGCCTATATTATCAAAAAATGCCATTGTGAATCAACTAATGATTAAGTATTTACTAAGTATCTAAATGATTTTTTTTTTTTAGTCTATGAGGAGATACAAAAGAAACATAAAAAAATGGTACCTATTCTCAAGGGGATAGATGGATAGATGGATGGATAGATAGATGGATGGATGGATGGATAGATGGATGGATGGATGGATAGATGGATGGATGGCTAGATGGATAGATAGATGGATGGATGGATGGATGGATAGATGGATGGATAGATGGATAAATAGATGGATGGATGGATAGATGGATGGATGGATGGATGGATGGATGGATGGATGGATGGATGGATGGATGGATGGATGGATGGGTGGGTGGATGGATGGGTGGGTGGATGGGTGGATAGATAGATAGATAGATAGATAGATAGATAGATAGATAGATAGATAGATGATAGATAGATGATAGATAGATGGATGGATAGATCGATAGATAGAAAGATAGATAGATGATAGGTGGATGGATGGATAGATAGATAGATGGATGGACAGTCAGTTAGATAATAGACAGACAGATGACAGAGACACAGATTGATGAATAAGATAGATAGTAGCTGAGATGACATATAATGTCCCATAAAAGAAATCGCTGGATTAAAAAAACTTCAATATCAAGTCCATTTCAAGTGATACTGAATACAAAACCTAATAAAATAAGAAAATGTTAAGAGTTTCTTGGAGGTTAGTGTATATATTAGGTTGTGCTACTGAATAACCTTTTTTCTGTGAAATTATTTATTATTTCTATGAAATAATTATGAAATATATGCTATAATATATAACTAGCTACTTATCTGAGTTTTCTTTTAACTTGCCCAGTAACATGCTAATGCTATTCAGAGTAGGTGGGACAATTAATGCATTTGAGGAGGAGAAGGCAAAACTACTCAACTTTTATATTGCTTCTGGTTTTTTCCACAAAGGAAAAGCAACGTTGGAAGTGAGGAAAAAGAGGAAGGTTATATTAGAAATGTTACTTTATGTAATAATGTCACATTAAAAATGATTCAAGGAGCTAGGGATGCTTGAAGAGAAGCTGTACCAGAGAAATGATAACTGTTTTTAAATATCCAAAGGAATGACTTGTAGAAGCAGGTTTAGACTTTATAACTGCAAAGGGCAAGAACCAAGATAAAAGTTACAAAAAGACAGATTTCAGCTTAACACAATGAAGTTCTGACACAGCTGTTAAAAAAAGGTATGGAAATGTCAATATGGTAGAGAAGGAAAAACTGGGTTCAAATCGTAGTTCCAACATCTGTGTGACCTTGGGTGAAGTTATTTTATCTCTATTCAGTTTTCTGATCTGTAAGAATGAGGGGGATGGACTATGTGACCCCCAAGGATCCTTCCAGCTCCAAATCTGTGAGCTCCTATATCACATCACAGAAAGAGTTAAAGCAAAGGCATAATAATGTCACAGATATTATAGGGGAAATTCTTTTACTGGGTGAGAAATTGACCCAAATGACTGCAAAGGTCACTTCCAACTCAATGACTATATCTAGATTCTTTGTAGATATATTTTATAAGTTTGTGCATCACCTCCCAATTATGCTAAGCTACAGAATTTTCATAAGTCCATCCTGTACCTAACCAAAACAACTCCCCAAAAATATACTAAATATTAAATATTAAAAATATACTAAAGATTAAATTATACTAAATATTAATATATTATGTATGGAATCCAGAAAAATGCCCCCTAAAAGCACTAATTTTCTTATTCCTTTCTTTTTTGACAACCTGTTACAATCCATATTACAGCTATTCCAGACTTTTTCTCCTTTCCTGAAAACACCTCAAACCCTTCTCTTTCCATTCACTTTTGAGGGGTAACCCATCTCTGAAATTTTCTAATACTCACGAGTAAAACTAGAAGGGTTTAAAATTTTTTCAACTTAAAATATTCTCTTTAAAAATTTGCCTGGAACACGTCTCTCTCTTATGCCATTGTCATATTCAACGATTATCTTACTTTACAAAATTTTGAATGAAAGGAGTAGTTTACCCATCATTTTCCAAATGAAGAAGCCCAACCAGGAGAATCAAGTAATTTGACAAGATGACATGCTTTTCATAAAAGACTTCAAAGCTGAGATTTGAACCCATCATGTCCAATGATTCCAAACCATTCTTTTTTATATGTCTTATCCTCTGTATGAGAAAACTCCCTGGGGGCAAAAAGCATGTTGTTTTCTGCCTTTCTATCCCCAGTACTTTCCACATAATAGGGAGTAGAAACAATATTTATTTTATAAAGCCTAGAGTAATTTCCCTTTAAGGAAGAAAAGAGTTTGTCCTTCAGATTGAACTGATCCAAAAAGGGTTATTAGGAGCATAAAAACCATACTTTTTAAAAGAATTCTCATCAGCCTGCAAGAAAAACACCTTTGGAGTCAAGTTAAATGCATTATTTTTCAACTCACTATCATTAAGTTGTTTTTAATTGTATTTTATGATCCATGAGAATTTTGGTACATTTTAATTCCAAGCCTGAATCTCTGGACTAGCCTATGCAAGGCTTGGCCCAGAATATCCAGTCCTCAATGTAGGTAGTGGGAGCTAATTGACCCTATGGGACCTTGGACAAGTCACTTAACCTTGTTGGTTCAGTTCCTTATCTGTAAGTGAACTGAAGAAGGAAATGTGCCACCTCTCCCCCGCCCCCAAAAAAACCCTCCAGTATTTTTGACCTATCTGACTAAACAACAATGATCACAAGGACCCCTTGATTAACTTTATCATTAAAGTGAGAAAAAAAAATCCAGTGATTATGTATAGCCTGCATCAAATTCCTAATCATCTCAGGGAAGAAAGAGAGAAACTGTGGGGCTCAAAATTCTAGAAAACTAATGTTAAAAATTATTTTCATTATAATTGGAAAAAAAATTATTAAAGGATTAAAATAAAGAAAACTATTAGTTCATATCTATTTTTACCACTTATCTATTGGTAAAAGATGATTTTTTATTGAGCATGTAAGAACTTTTAAGATAAAAAAAGGTAGAAACCTATAGAAATACAATTATATGGGAAAACAAAAAAGTTTTATGATTTCTGAAATGAAGGAAGAGAGGGAGGGAAGGAGAGAGAGGAACAGAGAGAGGAAGGAAGGAAGGAAGGAAAGAAGGAAGGAAGGAAGGAAGGAAGGAAGGAAGGAAGGAAGGAAGGAAGGAAGGAAGGAAGGAAGGAAGGAAGGAAGGAAGGAAGGAAGGAAGGAAGGAAGGAAGGAAGGAAGGAAGGAAGGAAGGAAGGAAGGAAGGAAGGAAGGAAGGAAGGGTGGGAGGGAGGAAGGGAGGGAGGGAGGGAGGGAGGGAGGAAGGAAGGAAGGAAGGAAGGAAGGAAGGAAGGAAGGAAGGAAGGAAGGAAGGAAGGAAGGAAGGAAGGAAGGAAGGAAGGAAGGAAGGAAGGAAGGAAGGGTGGGTGGGAGGGAGGGAGGGAGGGAGGGAGGAAGGAAGGAAGGAAGGAAGGAAGGAAGGAAGGAAGGAAGGAAGGAAGGAAGGAAGGAAGGAAGGAAGGAAGGAAGGAAGTGGGGGAAGGCAGGGGAGGGGAGGGAGTGAGGGCCCTAAAATCTTGTAATAGCACTGACTAGGCATACCCAGCAAATTCTGTCAATGGGATGAAAAGTCAGCTCCCACTGACTGTAGGATTAACAAATTAGTTATTTAAGAAGCTTGATAAGGGGGCAGCTGGGTGGTTCAGTGGATTGAGAGTCAGGCCTAGAGAAGGGAGGTCCTAGGTTCAAATCTGATCTCAAGACACTTCCCAGCTGTGTGACCCTGGGCAAGTCACTTAACCGCCATTGCCTAGCCCTTACCACTTTTCTGCCTCAGAACCAATACACAGTATTGATAAAATGGAAGGGTTTAAAAAAAAAAAGCAGCAGCTTGATAAAGAAAAAAAAAATTACAAGATTGCCTATCTTCTGGCAATTGTTGGCAGTTGTAGAAGTCACTATAAAGAAAATTAAAGTAAATTATCTTGGGGGGGGGGGGGGAGAGAGAGAGAGAGAGAGAGAGAGAGAGAGAGAGAGGGAGGAACTTTTTTTGCTTTGGAAGGACTGTGCCTTGAAGGTAGAGAGCCAAGCCTAGAAACAGCTCAGGTGAAAATGGCCATGATAATGAAAGAGCAAGGTAAGACAGACTGTAAATGGGAAATGGAATGGGATCTCTGACCCAGAAGTGTCTCAGAATAAATGTGTTAAGCCCTGCTGAGATAAGAGCTCTAAGAGAGAAAAGAAGAGAAGGGAGGAAGATGAGAGAAGAGCTATGAGAGAAGAGAAGGGAAGAAGATGAGGACTGAAAACAAAAATTCTGGCTGGAAGAGAGAGCTTTGGGGCTATCCCATGGGCTGCTCCAGGATGCTGCCTTCCTCGGAATGACTCCCTCCACAAAAGGGTCAGAATATCTAGGGGCTTTCGTGGCCAGGGAGCTTTGGCAATGGCAGGAGAATTTCAAACAGAAGTTAAAAATCGGATAATGGCTGATGAAGATCAAGGATATGAATGGGAAGAATTACCTTAAAAAATTTTTAAATAATGAAGAGAATGCTGTGGTTTTTGTTACTTGTCAATTTGAAGGACCTAAAAGATTTCCTCTTGCAAAATCAGCTGGTTTCATGAGAGAGATCCAAGATGGAGATGGTGGAGGCTATTGTATACTCTTTATGTGGCAGCAACAGGTAGTTATATACTTGGTCCCACAAAGATTAATTCTTCCTATTGCAGGTTCTCTGTGGAGGCAGCAAAGGAAATGAATTTTTTTTTTTGCAAGATATTTGGTATATGGAATTTGTTGCCACCCAGAAATCTCCTACTCTCTATCACTACTCTGTTTCAGATCTAATTGGATTCCATCTTTTAAGGCCCAGGCTCAACTGAATAGTATCAGGCTTTCTCTGTGGACCTTCCCCGTGACAGAAGGCTAGTGATCCCTAATAGGAAGCTAACTGGTGCAGCGAATAATAAAAACACCAAGAAAACCTGAACTTCAAATTAGAGATGGTAAGACAATGTACCTGTTGCAGCATTAAGGGAGGGAGAGAGTATGACAATATTCTTTCTCATTTAAGGCTTTCAGTATGCCTTTTGAAACAAGAGGTTCAAAAAATGATAACGGATGATCATCATAGGGATATATTGATATTAATATTATATTAGTTATTATTTTTATAATAGAATATATTAATAATTAATTGGGACATCTAGGATGAAGGAAGTAAGGATCCTTCTACCTCACCTAAATTTAGACCATCCCCTAAAACTCCCACATTATCACTTCCACACCTTACCAGGTTGTTCCAAGCCACCTAAATTTTGTCATTGTTTTTTTTTTAATCTTGATTACAAAAACTGTTAGAATGAGGCGTCCTAAAACAGAGATTCCTAACCTTTTTTGTATCCTATGCTACTTTGTCAGTAAAGTGAAGCGCCCTGGAACACTTTTAAAATGTTATTAATTTAAATTTTATTTTATTTAAACCTAAAATATAATAAATACTATTCATAAAAATGTATTATTATATATAATTATAGTCTATATTTTAGTGTCACATTAAAATTTTATTTTATTTAAATCTTAAAAATCATTTTATTACTATAAAATAATATAATATATAATTATTTGTATTGTTTCTTATATTAAAAGATAGTTTAAATTGTATTATATTTAAGTCTAACATCATTTTATTAATATAAAATATGATTTATGTTATTTGTTATATTAAAATATACTTAAAATTTTATTTTATCTAAATCTAAAACATCATTATTATTGGTATAGATATACTATAATATGATTGTATTATATTATAATACTTAATAACATCTTAAAATAATGTTTTCTATGCATAAAATTAACACATGGGATTACAAAGAAAATCAATTATACTGAAATAAAGTTATCAATTTTTTAAAAATCACATTCACAGAGCTCAGGTTATGAACCCTCTGATTCTAGAGCAAGGGCCAAGGTTCCCCTAACACACAGGTCATTCTAATTACAGGAAGAGGCTCCATGCCCAAGTGGATTGCCAAGGGAAGGTCTGCCAAATGTATAAGGAGTTGCTAAATGCTGGCTGTGGGGTCACAACTGAACAATGGGTTGTCCCAGTTTCTATCAAGGGTTTGGAAGGGAAGACCCCCAAGGGAAGCAGCACATTTCTTCAAAGGGAAGTGAGTGGACAGTCCCCTTTGTTTGAGCCCAAGCTGTGGTGGCTATCAGGGGAATATATGCTGAGCAGAGAGGTTATGAGTTCTTGACACTCAATGCCTCTACAGGGGCTAACCATCCATCAACATTCACTAATTAAGCACCTACAATCTGCCAGGCACTGGGCTAAACATATATAATGCTTCTGTGCTGTTTCCTGTAGGCAAGATCCAAAATGAACCATTCTATCCCTCAGCCAAGGAGAGGACAAGTCAGCCTCTTTCAAAGGGAGGCCAGAAGAGGCTGGAGCTTTTCCCCTGGCTTTTTATAATATAATGACACCCCAGTTTTTGAAGATCTTTCTCCAGAAGAACCATGCCAAGAAGAGACTTTGGCAGGCACCAAGAGGGGACCGGATTCAATGACTATTAGGATTCCTGAAATGGCCACTCAGATTATATATATATATAACCCAGTGGAATAGCTTGTCAACTCCAGAAGTGAGGAGGGAAGAGGGATGGAAGACAACACGAATCATGAAACCATGGGAAAACTATTTTAATGAAATAAAAAATAATTAAAACTAAAGTGGCTCATTGTTTGGACTCTAGTTGCTCCTAAATAGAGGATGTTGGGCTACAAGACCACCCTTCACGTAGAGTTGCCCATTAAGAGTTGAATGATACAAGATGGTAAAAGAAGGCCATTGGGGGTTGGGGTTGGGGGGCGGGGGGGAGGAGGCACAGTGGATAGGGTGCCAGACCTGGAGGCAGGAAAACCAAGGTTCAAGTCTAGCCTGAGACACTTATTAGCTGGGTGACCCTGGAATCTCCATTTGCCTTAATCCACTGGAGATAGAAATGGAAAACCATTTCAGTGTCTTGGCCAAGAAAACAATGTGGTTTATGAAATCAGAAAGAGTCAAGCCCAACTCACTAACAGCAACACCATGCCATGTTATATTGTGTTCTATCAAATTACATATTAAAGACTGTTGGAAAGGTTCAGGAAAATGTGGGATTAAATCTCTAAGACATATCAGCTTGGGTGAATTTGGGCACATCACCCAGCCTCTTTCTCAAACTATACTGCAAAGTGATTCCTAATCTGCATTGATGAGTCACAGAGAATATCCTACACTTATGAAATCATAAGTCCTGTCCCTAACAAAAAAATAATAATTATAGAATAACATATGGAATATATAAAATATTTAGACTAAATAATGAATATAATATATAGAATATAACAAATATATTCTATATTATTTCTATAGAATATTTATGTAGTATAGAATATATAATAAATATATCTTATATCAATATATATAGAATATAGAGGATATATATAGATATAGAATAAATATATAATATTTATCTGGAATATATAATTAAACATATCACATAGAATATTTATCTAGAAAATCTAGAATAGACAATATATAATACTTATATCAAATATATAAGTATATATTCTACATAATAATTCTATAGAGAATTTACTTATAGATAATTCTATATGACTACTAAGTGTGCTGGGTGTTCAGAAAAGAGGTTATCAGGTTTGGAGACTAAAACAAGAGAAAAATACAAGAGCTGGGCAAAGTAGGATTTGATGGGATTTCATTTCCTCTAAGCATAAATATAAAATGAAAATGAGTTCACATAACCTTTGCATTTCAGTTTCATGTCTAGCTTCAAATGTTGCCTTCCTTTCTCCTCCTTCAGTTTCCCCCTGCAGTTCCCACTTCTCCGTTCATTCAAATGCAAAGAACAAAGAAAACACACGGAATCAATTAGAAGGTGACTACCTGCCAACCTGCACACTCCAATTTTTCATAGGCTTCTTAAAAGGTCACTCCTTGGGACCCAAAGCATAAATTCCAAGCGGCCACGTTTTCCCTTTTCAGGGAGACCTCCATGAAGAAACAACCTCAAGTTACAGGGTACTACAATTACATAGTTGTTTAATTATCATAATTTATAAAACATGTGCCTAAGTAAACCCCAAATTGGCACTGAAAGGGATAACAGGCAGCGCTTCAAACAGCCCATGAATGGGACGGAATGCCTATGGACATCAGTTGTAGCTGTCCATACATAAGAGTTGTTTGATTGTGTTTCAAGGTCAATTGTGTTATTTTAGTCGTTTTTCTCTTCTTCAAAAATAACCTCCTACAAAGAGGAAAGAGTGAGTCAGTTTGTTTCTACCCTTCTTAATTTCTTCCTCAGAAGTCCACATGATTGGTTATTTACTTACTATTAAACAAATAGACGTGTTTTTCATTTTTATTTAAATACATTCATTTTATCCATTTGTGGGCATCCCTTTGACCCCAGGCCGGCTGCTTACTTAGGCTTCTAGATACTAGACTATTCCATCCATGAATGTCCTTTCCTAACCCCGAACAAAGACTGGCTTCTAGATCAATCCAGGACTTGACTTTCACCTGAAAAAGTCTGGCCCATGCCTGGATTTTCCCTTTATCCAGAAAACCAGTATCACTCCACAGCCACAACTCAAGTCCAGTGTATTCTCTTGGGCAGCAGGACAGCCTTGAATCCCCCCCTAGGTGGACCCCAAACGGTCTCAGTACTTTAATCCACAAAGGGCCAGGAACACTTCCCCAGAAGTTTATGCCCCCATCCAGGGGCGCATCTGAAAGGAGTTTATTGTCATTTTTATCAATTCTGGAACAGAGGAAAGGACAAAAGCAACCTCTTCCTTAAACTATTAGAAAACAGTTTTCGATTTGGAACCCAGAACCCATTCTCACCCTTCCCTAACCCAACCTCCACAAGGCTGCCAAATTAACATTTCCAAAGAGCAGGTGGAGCCCCATCCCTCCCCCAAGCAAAAAAAATCTGAACTAAATTCTCAAGTCTTTTTCCATGAATTGTTAATGAAGCCAGATTTCCCTGGTACAATTGCTTTTTGGAACCTAAATGCAAAACTTTACATTTATCTTGTGAATTTTATTCTTTCTTTAGGTCCTTAATATATATAGCCTTCCATTCTGTGGATTCGGTCATTCTAAGTCTTCCCTAAATTTAGGGAGCTCAAGTCACCTATATTTCCTTCTCTGGCACCATCAATTTCACAGAAAAGCATTAAATAGAGCCCAGCCCAGGAAGAGACCACTCACTGAGCAGAACCAAAGTAAAGCTAACAACTTCAAGAGCAAAGCAGGCTTCTTCTTACATTTTTACAAACCTATTTGGAACTGCATCACCAAGTGCTTACAGCCTTTTTATTGTGGTTCTCTCTAGTCTCCCCATATAGACTTCAGGTGAAGCCAGGAATCCTATCTTCCCCCCTCATTTGGCCCACGTGAGGGGAAGAAGGCCCACCTGCATTTCCAATCCCAGTTTTACCAATGATTATCTCTGAGGACCTTCTAAGTGGGTCATTTTCATTGCTCTGGGCTTCAGGTTCTGCCTCTGGATGGGTGATCCCCAAGATCTCTTTACACTTATAAAATTCTAATAAATCTTGCAGACAGAAGCACCCACAAACTTCCACAGAAACCAAAGACTCCCCTACCCACCCTTCAACAAATAAATGTAAGCAGTTAAACTTAAAACTGGCAAACAGTCTTGATCAATGATACATGTAAAACCCAGTGGAATTGCTTGTTGGCCATAGGAGGGGGGAGGGAAGAAGGGAGGGAAAGAACATGAATCATGTAACCATGGGGGGAGGGGATCCTAAATTAATTAAATAAACAAACAAACAAAAAGCTTGCAAACAAAAACAAAAGGAACCCACAAGCCATAATCTAGACACTATTAGACTATGACTCAAGTTTCCCAAAATTTCAAGGACATTCAAGTTCAAATCTGGAGAATACCTTGAAGCAAAGATGGTAAAATAACATAAGAATTGACTAGAACTAGGGGGGAAAAAAGCATCCCACAAGCTATAATCTAAACACTATTAGAAATTGACTTAATTCTCCCAAAATTTCAAGGACTTACAAGTTCAAATCTGGGGAACAACTTGAAGCAAAGATGGTAAAATAACATAAGAATTGACTAGAACTAGAAAAAAAAAAAAGCATCCCACAAGCTATAATCTAAGCACTATTAGAAATTGACTTAATTCTCCCAAAATTTCAAGGACTTATAAATTCAAATCTGGGGAACAACCTGAAGCAAAGATGGTAAAATGAGACAAGAATTGAGGAGGACTACCTTATGGCAAAATCTAAAATATGGAAAAGAAAGTATAATGGAGGCAATAATTCATATAAATCCTCCGGGTTTTTTTTTTTTCATAACAATACTGGTAGGTTTTTTGTGTTGTTTTTTTTTTTAACTTGAGTAATGTTTTAATGTTGCGTGAACTGGGGGACAGGGGAAGTTTTTAACTTTTAAAAAGAATTCAAAACTGAATTCCCTCTCTCAATGCAAATTAACAACTATTCTAGCACTTAGAGTGTCACAGAGGTATGGAGCAGATTCTCTTGGTAACAAGGTGGAGTATGTGTCATTAGACAGTATGGAATAGAAGTTGGAAATGTCAATGATATAGACTGAATACGAAAAGTCAAGGAGAAAGATGGGGGGAGGGGGAGTCTTTAGCAATTCAAATATCATTTAGTAATCTCTGAAAGAGTAGCTTTGGGAGACTTTTGAGGCCAGGCCACAAGAGACTGAGGAGTTGACCGGTGATAAAGAAATAGAAACAATCTGTAGATGCCTTTTTCTAAGAGGAGGAAGAGATATAAAATGAGAGAATGAGTTTAGTATCACCAGGGCAGAGCTTCAATGGTCTAGAATTGTACAGTCTGAAACTAAAGTTAAACAGAATAACGAAGGAATGTTTTTGGTTTTTACTATTTTACATTTTGCTTGCAATTAAGTTCTATTATAACTGTGAAGTTGGAATACGATGCACAAATTTATTTTGAATGTTGATGCACTTTTGTGATGATTAATTTTAATTGCATAGTACTCCCTTTCCCTTCACCAGACATATAATACTTTAAGAAGAATCGGAATCATTATGCTTTTGACAATAATAGTTCCTCTCTCAACCTGGTTAGGTTTCCTTTCAACTTTATTTCTTTTTGAACAATAACAGTTCATTTGGTTTTAACTTTTACTCAAATGTTGAAGTAGCTTGAAGTAACCAAGACTCCTGCTATGCTCATTTTTGCACTCGATTTTCTTCAAGCATTTGTAGACTCAGAGCTGAAAGGAAACTCATAATTTGCAGACGTAACTGAGGCCAAGAGAGGTCAGCTCGTTAGTCAGAAGAGCCAACCGTGAGCCCCAACGTTTCCTGACTCCAATCTGTATAGGAGTGCGTCCATGCAGTCATACAGAGAACATCAATAATCATGACAACAAGCTTCTTTAGTTCTTTAAAGGTTTAAAAACACATTTCCCCGAGGCACACGCCTATACTGCTGTGCTAATAGAGAAGCCCCGTTCTAGAAAGCTTTAAAAAAGTGGCTACAATGTTCCCATCCTTTGCTCTAGAGAGCCTCCTCCTAGGCTTCGGCCTCAAAGAGATCAAAGGCAGAAAGAAAGGCTCTCCCTGTGCCTGACAGTCATAGCAGCACTTTCTGTAGCAGCAAAGAATGACAATTTCAGGAGATGCTGGATGATGAGGGCCTGAGAATAAGGAAATAATTTGGGAATAAGGCTTGTCCCCTAAAAACGAGGATTAGGAAGATTTCTGGGAAACACTAGAGGGTTATGTAAATTGACAAAGTATTCAAGGGAAAGAGGACAGAATAGGAAAATGGAATGCTTGACTCTGGAGAAGCAATTTTAAAATAAGTCTCCTTCCTTTTTGGAGATTAGGGAAGCTGGATGTAAAACATCTATACTGTCAGGTGTAGTTGACAAGTTGGTTCATTTTGCTGGACTGGTTTTTTGTTTTGTTTTGTTTTCCTTCTCCCTGAGGAAGGTAGGAAAAAGGCATTAGAAAAGCCAGGTGATCTAAAAACCAAAGATAAAATTAAAAAATAAAAGCCTTGTTTATTACTTTCTCTATTTTTATCCTCACAGATGAGAACAATGATAACCACTAATATTTATATAGCCAGGCACTGTGCTAAAGGTTTTTCAATTATAATCTCATTTGATCCTTCCAACCACCCTGAGAGGTAGGTGCTATTATTACCCTTAATTTTACATATTTTTACCCTTTACAGTTGAGGAAATTGAGGCAAACAGAGGTTACATTTAGTCTATATTATATTTAATATTTGTATGTATTATATTTATAAATTTTAAATGTGTTTTATATAGGCTATGTAAATGTGTGTTATATAATATATAAATATATTATATGTGATATATAATATATGAATACATGTAAATATATTCTATAAGTGATATGTAATATAATGTGTAAATATATCCTGTATAAATATATGATCTTTGTAAATATAACTATATGTAAATGTATGAATATATAATGTATAAATATAATCTATGAATATATAAATATATTATCTATGTAGTGTGTGAATATATAATGTGTAAATGTCATGTATAAGTGTATATATGATATGACTATATGTAAACGTATACATATAGAATATGTAAATATATAAATATATAATGTATAAATATATTTATATTCTAATTTAATTATATACATATAATATCATTTCATTAGAATATAAATATATTCTATTTCTATTATATACCTATTATCTATATAATTTATAGAATTATATATTTATATATTTATATATTATTATATTTTATATATTATTATATATATTTTATATTTTATTTTATATTTATTATATTATATTATATTATATATTTTATATATATTATATATATTATATATTATATAATATTATATTATTATATATAATATATATTATTATATTTTATGTAAATAATGTATATTACTTGTGTGTTTTATTTCTAACATATAAATACCTATATGTATATTTTGTATCTTAAAATTTTATATTATATTGCATATAATTATATCTATTAACTCCTTTGTAGACTTTTCTATCAATAAGCATTTTCAAGGGCTTGCTATGCATTAGCCACTGTGCTAAACTCTGGAGAGAGAAAGGCAAAAACTAGTTTCCTGCCCTCAAGGAGCTCATATTCACCTGCGAAGACAACCTGTTTTTAAACAAGAGGCAAATAAACAGAGCGAAGGTAAGCTTAGAAGAGGAAGGCTCTGTAGCAAACAGGCATCTGAGGAAGGTCTGCCACAACGCTGAAAGTTGAGCCGAGTCTAGAAGCCAGGAATTCTAAAACCAGAGAAGGGGGATGGATGGGGGCAGTGCAGCTTTCAAGGCTGGGGGGGAAGACAACGGGCTCCAGGGAGTGGAAACAGGAGATGGAGATATGAGAGGAAAAAGAAAAATAATATTCTATCTGGATCACAGAGTGAGTAGAAGGGAGTCAAGTGTGAAAAAACTGGAAAGGTCAGAAAGGGCTTTACATGCCAAGAATAAGAACGCTATATTGGATCTTGGAGTAATAGGGCGTGACTAAAGTTTGGGGAGTGGGGGTGCAGCGGGGGAGATGACATGGTCAAACCTGCACTTTAAGAAAATTATTTTGGCAGCCAAGTGGAGGATAGATTGGAGTGGAGAGACTGGAGGCAGGAAGACCAATTAGAGGACTACTGCAGGAGTCCAGCTGAGAGAGGTGATGAGCATCGAAACTAGGACAGTAGCTGTATAAGTGGTAAGACCAGTGGAATAATCAGGGCATTAAAATTCATCATCCTCCAGTATTCTCTCTCTCAGCCTCTCCTTTAAAAAAATTCACAGAAGTCGTCCAACAAGAGATAAACCCTTTTTGTTCACGCCACATTTCTGAAGCGGCTTTAAAACGGAGTCTAACTAAACGTAGAGTACTTCATCTATTGTCTGTGCATACTTAAATGAGGGCTAGAGAAGTGGAATAAAACATATTGACAAATATATTTCATACGTGTTTTACCAATTATCATTTGTAGGACTTTAAAGTCTTAAAAAAATGCATTTGGAGGACTTTAAAAGTATTGAGCTTCTCTGGGGATAAAAAGACAAAAGGCGTAAAAGTTTGAGTTGAAGAAATTCTATTCTATTTGTCTTCCCCTTCTTTTATAAGAGATGCCTTCTGGATATTACTGTAAAAGAAGCACGAGGAGAAGAATAAAGTTCAAGATAAATATCTCAGTTTACTAAAGTCTAAATGGATATATAAATCCTGACAAGTGTTAATGATATTTTGGCACGATGTGTCATGTCAATATATAGAAATGTACAAGTATTATTCCCTTTAGACTCTTTAATGTACTACACAAGTATCTCTGCATAATTTTAGATACATGCCGCTACAGCACAACTTTACTAGTCACAAAGGAAGAAACGGATCCCAATACCAAAGAATTCCACTCCCCAAAATAGAGGCAGACATTTCTAACCCTTTAAATAAAAAAACAAACATCATCTGAAAATTCCCCCCAAGAGGCTTGTGGTTGACAACTTTACCTTGAACAAATTTAAAGCCAAGAATCTAAGTTTGGAAGGTAATTCCTTCCTGTTCTTCTTCCTCCAGCAGGCATGTGGGCTGAATCATAAATGGTACTTTTACAATTATTTTCTACATGGTAACTCGAGGAAATACAGAATTAATTGCAAATATGGTTTTCTCCACAAAAAATAACATGCATTGACACAAAGAACCTATCAGAAGGTGGATTCAATGCAATTCAACAATTTGAGTGGCTACTCAATAAACAATAGTGTCAAAAATAAATAAATGAATGATTGAATGATTAAATAAATAAATGATAAGTGTCACTACTGAGGCGACCACAAACTGTGATACAAAACCTAGTGATACAAAAACCTAGAAAGAGCAAAGAGTCCCTGCCCTCAAGAAGTTTATATTCTATTAGGAAAAGCAATATAATGCAAAGTAAATTTGGAATATGTTCAAATTAAGACAATAATTCCACCAAGGAGAAAGAGAATATTAATGATGGGAGAACTATGAAAGGGCTCCTATAGGAAGTCAAAAAAGAACGGGGAGAAAACCAGAAACAAGTTTGGATTCCAGCTTTAACAAAATTGATCAATAATAGATTTCACCACTTTCTCATGTATATTTTTTAATTATTTATTTTTATTTTTTTATTATTTATAATTAATTATATACAATTAAATCATGTATATGAAAGTTGAACAAGTATTTAGTGAGCCTATTATTTTTGAGTCACAGCAATAGAGACCTGGAAATACAAAAACAAAGATAAAATTGTCCCTACTTTCAAAGTTTACATTCTATTGACTAAGTACTCCATCATTATTATCTCTCACCTCTTTGAATCTTCAAAAGAACCTTGGTACAAGGAGTGTTATGATCACTATGATATTATAGATATTATATATATATATAATACATATATATTATGTATGTAGAAACTGAGGCTTGGAGGTTAAGCAACTTGACCACAGGGTCACACGGATGCTAGATGTATCTGAAACAATATTAAAAAACAGAGCTGTTTCTAGAATCAAATTAAATAATATATGTAAATGCTTTGAAAGTCTTTGCAAGCTATATAAATGCTATTAGCTATCATAACTAATCCTTTCAAAAAAACTTTTTTAGTAAATAAAATAAGAAATAAAAAAACAAAATGATTGAATCTCATCCGAAACTAAAGTTCTCAAAGAACTCATTATAAACAACCAAAAATACTAGTCCACAGATACACAAGAAATCCGGAACAAAAGATAAAAGCTAAATAGCATTAGATTAGAGGAAGCAGATGCTTTCAAGGCATACCTCTCTCTCCTCCCAGAAAAAAATGCGATTAACAGTCTAATTTGTAAAGTGACAGAGGACAGCAGTTTGTGGGAAGCCGAGGAACAGTAAAGTAGCTGGGACCTCCCACCAAACTGGTGTAGAGTTGTCATTTTTTCCCCATCTCCGCCTTAATAACCATGATTAGAAGTCAAGTGGAAAGATTCCCTAAGGATACCACAAGCCGTCACTCCTTTCACCCTCAGCAGCCAGGGAAAGGGCCAGGAAGAGCCACTTCTCCCAGGGTCTCCCATTCCCCCAAATCACCTCCAATCCCTCCACTCCCTTCTCTTCTGGTTCCAGTTCATCTCTACCAGGGGTTCCAGACTTTGTGATTCTAATAGGTCACTAGATAAGGCACACAGTCTGAGAAGGTCCTAAACATACCTAAATCATTAGAGCAGTAATTTTTGTAATAGCAAAGGACTGTGCCCACCCATTGATGAACAGATTAATAAATTGTGATAGGGTGAATGAAATGGAATATTACTGCAGAATAACAAACAACAAATACAAAGAAAATGACAGAAACATGGAAAGACTTAAGAAATTGGGCAAAATGCACTAAGTTCTAGAACCAACGAATGAGTATGTCAGAAATAGAAATAATGGCAACAAAACAAATAAAATTCAATACCAAGATCATAAAGACAAGGTCTTATCCCAAAGAAGAGATAAAACCAGCCTCTACCCTGTCCTCCCTCCAATGGCTCCATTCCCACCCACCATCTTCTTTGCAGAGATGGAGCACTATGGGCATAGAACTCTGCATGTGATGTCAGCCTCGTTCACAGTCCATTAGTTTTCTTCTTTTTTTTCCCCTACTTTTTTATTCAGTTATAAAGCATTATTTTCTGGGAAGGAAAGGAAGAGGAGAAATAGATTTGATGCAAAAACAAAGACTATCAAAATCTATTTTTTTTTTTAATTTCACTAGTTAGCACCTTAGAAGGCTTTGCTCTTGACCTTCCACTACTGTCAACATATTAATGAATCTTCCTCCCTCAGGAACCCTTACTACCTCATACAATTAAGTGGTAGAGTAGACGGACAACTGGACTTGGAGTCAGGAAGGCTTGAATTCAAATTCTGAGACATTTCACTAGTTGCATGGCCTATTCTAGAACTGTTTTTCCACCCATATAATAGAATTATCAAATTCTATTATCAAAATCAAATGATCAAATAAAAGCATTAATTCATATCAAATCAAATCATATCAAATCAAAACACATTTAAAGTGAATAAACCTTAAAGCACTATATAAATGCTAACTCAAGATAAAGCTGATTAACCTCACTCTAAATTAATACAGAATTTTGGCTGAGCCTTTAATATACTTAAAAATACTTCTCTGGTTTTCCCTTCCTGCTTCATTGTTGTCCTTCAGGTGTTTCTCAGTGGTGTTAGGACTCTTCCTAACCCCATTTGGGATTTTCTTGACAAAGATACTGGAATGAATTGCCTTTTCCTTCTCCAGCTCATTTTACAGATGAAGAAACTGAGGCAAAGAGGGTTCAGTGACTTACTCAGGGTCACATCACTAGTTAAGAATCTGAGGCCAGATTTTAACTCAAGAAGCTTGGGCTTCCTGACTCCAGGCCCCACACCCTATCTACTGCACCACCTAGATTTGTTCCTTACTTCAATTGTTTGAAACCTATTTTCTCTTCTTTCAACCCAGTTGAACACCCCTCCCCCTGGCACTTAAAATAGATAACCTTTGCTCCTTCTTCGGGGAGGAAGCTGGTCTAGCATCCACTCCCAAAGGTCCTTCTCTGACCTTCCAACTCCCCATTCTCCCAATTTTTTTATTCTCTTCTCCCTAAAGAGGGGTTCTCCTTAGCCTTCTTCCCTTCTGCCTCTACATTATCTTCCTGGGCAATCTTACTTCTGCCATATTACCACTATTTGGGTGATGACACCCCAATCTTTACCTACATTCCTGAATGAAATCTCTCTGGACCTCCTTTATTCTATCTCCCAACCACCTTCGAATTATCCATCTACTCACCCCAATAAATTAAAAGCAAAAAGGATTCTTCAAAGGATTGTTGCCTCGTGGTTGGAAGGGACCTTGGAAAGCATCCACTCCCTGCGCCATCTTCCCCAACCCCATCCCAGTCTCAATCACCTAAGCAGAGTAGGCAGTAGAGAGCCCAGATCCAAACCAAGGTCCTCTTTTTGGGATCCAGGACTCTTCCACCATAGCGGGCCTTCTTCCCTCCACCATAACTGTTCCTGGTACCAGTGGCTGCCCCATTCACCCAACTCCCATGTTCTCTTTGATGCTTCCCTCTCCTTTACTTCTCTAAGCCATCATCCAACTGCTCAGGGATCCCAACGAGCTGAAGCATTGGCCTAATACACAATACCTTAGCAAGTTTAGAGTGAATGTTGATTTCTAAATTACTATTATTTTAAATTATTTATTAGTGATCTACTGCTCACCAGGGTATATAGGGTATAAATTATGAGGTTCTTGATAGATTTTTAGGACTTGGACCACTTTGGGAATCTGGTAAAGTTTCTAACCCCTTCTGTAAATAATGTTTTTAAATGCATTCAATAAAAGGATCACAAAGGAAATCAAAATGCACAGAGCACGGGTCTTAAAGTCAAGAGGACACGAGCGTGAATCCAGCCTCAAACATAAGCTCTGGGACCCTGGGCAAGTCCCTTTACCTTTGTCTGCTTCAATATCCTCACCTGGAAAATGGGGGCAATGATAGCACCTACCTTCCATCAAATGACTTTTTTGTGTTACAATTTTTTTTTTGGTATTACAAATATTTGTTCAGTATAATGAAAATACTTGTAACCCTTACAGTACTCTGTGAATACTGGCTATTATTATTAAATAGAATGATCAACATTTTAAAAAACCCTAGACCCCAGGTTAAAATCTTTATCTCAAGCTACTTACAGCTGAAATATTGCAAAGGATTCTGACAAGGGTTGTTGTGTCAATTGGTTTTCTGAACTTTTATATTTGTGTGTGTGTATTATATGTATATTTTATATATATGTTATATATATACATATATAACAAGTTCTATAGAGGACATTGGGGGGAAGGATTACAAAAAATACAATGATATTAAAAGAACAAAAGGAATTTTTAATATCTTATAAAACCTAAAGCTATATTGGACTCAGGAGGGAGGAAGAAAGAAGGGAGGGGAAGAAAAGGGAATATGTAAACATGGAAAAATATTTTTAAAATAAAAATTTTTTTTCAACCTAAAGCTACTTAAAAATTTCTGGACAACATTACCTTAAAAATATACCAATGACAAAAAATAATAGCTAGCATTAATTTAGTCTTCATGTGTTATCTCATTTGATGCTCACAACCCCCTGGGAGTACTATTATTGATTTTATCATCACCATTTTAGAGAAGAATAAAAGAGGCACATGGAAATTAAATGACTTGTCCAGGGTCAAAGAGTACATATCTAAAGCAAGATAAAAACTGAGTTCTTCCAGATTCTCAGTCCAGAATTTTATCAATGAAACAAAAGATTTAGCTTTCCTCAAAAGCATTCCCATTTCACCAAATAAGAGCTACCGGCCTGTTTGAAGTTGGAAATTCAATTTGTGCTATGATGAGAGACTCTGAATCCAAAGACTAGTCTTAATCGTTCTGGCAATGCCACAGTCAAATTTTAACCTGAAATTCCATTTCCCCATCTGTAAAATGAGGGTTTTGCTTGAAAATCCCTTCTAGCTCCAAAACTTTATGATTCTAGGACAAGAAATTGACATTTTAAAGAAAGTTTTCATAGACCAACAACAGGAACAAAATTCCATCTGGTCTCCAGAGTACCACTTGGGTCCTGCCACCATTTGCAATCAGACCTCCCCACAGAACTTGGCTCTTCATCTTACTCCGTTTGACCTTGGATCAATGGCTTCCCCCCTAAAATGAGAGGGCTCCAATCAATGACCTCTCAGGTTCCTTAGGCTAAGAGACACAAACATCTGTTGGAGCAGGAATACCCAACCACCAGATTGGGATCTATGAAGAGCCTTTGAAAGCCCTTGGAGTTATCTCCAAGCAAGAAGCAAATACCAGACCTCCCTCCGCTGGAGGTTTTTTCTGGAATTTGTCCTTCCCCCACACCACTGGGAAACTTTACTATCTTCCCTTCTTCTGTGGCAATCTCCAAGGATTTCTGAAAATAGAGCAACGTCTCTTCAAAACAAAACAGAGAAAATAGAAACTATCGCTCAATGGGTCACTGCCATGGATGGACAGAAGAGTTTTCAAAAGAGGAAAGTAAATGCTCCACATCCCTAAGGGGGAAATGTTCAAATCATTCCTAACAGAGGAAAAGAAAAACAAAACAATTCTGAAATATCACCTCCCACCTTCTTATGGACGAGGAGGACAGATGTTGGAGGGGATGGGGAAAGACAGGCACAACACCGTGCTAAGGGTAGAACTCTGAAGCGGTCTAAGGGAACGGTGCTCAAGAAAACAACTGGGAATTTTATCCTTTTTTTTAAAAATCACTTGAGTGTAATTAAGTACAACAGATGCAAAGAGACAGCTACTAAGCAGACAGCCCAAGGAGGTAAATGGTAGAAAGGCTCCATATAGATCAAAATATTTATAACAGCATTTTTTTAAAAATAGCAAAGAAGTGTCAGTAAGGAAGGCGAAGACAGAGAGAGAAAGAGCTGGGGAGCTTTGGGACATTGTTGAGCCATAAGAAATCACAGATATCAGGCGTTTTGATCAATGTGAGAAGGCTTGAATGGACTCAAAGTAAGCAGAATTGAGAGAACACTGTACATAAGGATCACAAAAAGAGAACCAAGAACACCCTGAAAGACTTCAGGACTCTGATCAGATTGCAGAGGAATTGATGGAGTTTGTTGCCTGTGGGGAAAGAGGCGATGGATGAAAGGGGCAGGAAGAAGCATCTTTGGAGACCTGACCAATTATTTTGCTTGACTATAAAAAAAGATTCTAAAGGGGGAAGAGGGAAAGTAGGAGTAACTTTTTTTTAAAAGAGCACCAATAAGACATTTTTCATAAAAGGAAAAGAAAAATACAATCAAGTGTTTAACTTCAGAGTCTGATGAAAATCAAGCCAAAAGAGGCAAAACCCAAAAAAGTCCCCTCTATCCAAAACCACTTTAACCTCAGTTATTTACATCTGTAGAATGGGGATGATAATAACTGTACAATACCTACCTCAAGAGGCTGTTAAAATCAAGTGAGACACATCCTTTTCATAGGAGTTGTTTCTCCTAGAAAGGTTTTTCAAGTACTCTGCTACATAAGAATCCCTGGAAATGTCCTAAACTGGCATAAAATCAGTGGTGTGTTTTATAAATATAGATGTAAGAATTTTTAAAAGCCAAATTACGATTTGGACAAAACAGTATCCTTTCATTGATCTCTACTGTCATAAAATGATCATCACGGTCTTAAAGTACAAAACTGAAAACGTTTGAGTTTTATTAGATGACAGAATCTGCAGCACAGCTGTATTAGGGTTGGGGATTAAATTGTAAATGATAACAGGTCACTGCAAGCATAAGAAGTCGAACTCTCTAGAAATGCATTCTCTCCTTTGCTGATTTTCCTAAATAAAAAATAAATCTTTAAAGCAATGGATTTTTGTCAAAGGCAAAGAGAAACTGCAAATTACATTTATATTTGTAAAACACACCACTGTGTGATCTGAACAACAGACTTATACTACAGTCTCAGTTTCTCAACAGTAAAGTAGAAACCATAATAATAATGATAAGTGGGAGGGTTATAATGGACTTGGTGGAGACCTGCAATTGCTTCCAAATTACCCTGAAATACAAATGTAAAATAATAGCTAATATTTCTTAACTTTTTTCAAGCTCTTAGAACTACTTCTTACAAGGTTTCATTGTGTTGGCAGTATTTGCTTACAGGGAATTAATAAAATAGCACAGTGCTGTCACAGGCAATAAAGCCTTATTTATCCATAATCCAATCAGAAAACTCAAAAAGACCTAGAATGTTTTCAGTGTTACACAATATCTTTGGATTCATTTTAATAATTAAAGCTTATAGGGTCCTAAACTTCAGAATCATCAAAAGTCCAAACTATATGCAGAATAATTTTATTACCAAACAATCTTCATTTGTTGAGAACACTAAATATTGTACCTAAAATAATCTTTACTTTTGCCCAGAAAATAAGATTTCATTTCCTTAAAAAAAAGTGATCACTACATTGAAATCATAATGCAAGGCAAAATTGGAATATTACAACATGAGCAACAGTTTATTTGGCATCGCTATTTATAAAACCTGTTACAATAAGGAATCAATTTGACATTTAAAATTGATCATTTCTTGACTATAAGTTGGAAGGGAAATGAGGAGTGAAGAATAACTCAGACAGTTCTTGCAAAAGACAAATACCTTAAGACTAAAATGATTCATTAATACATATATGGATTATTAACCTGGGATCCATAAGCTTTTTTTTTAATTTAGATAATTATTTTGACATAATTGATTTCCTTTGTAATCCTATGTATTTTATTTTATGCATTTAAAAAACATGTGTGTAGCATAGTGGTGCAAGGCCTGATCTCACACACTTCCTAGCTGTGTGACCCTGGCCAAGTCACTTAATCCTGTTGGCCTCAGTTTCCTCATCTGTAAAATGACCTGGAGAAGAAAATGGTAAACCACTCCAGTATCTTTGCCAAGAAAATCCTGAATAGGGTCACAAAGAGTTTGACATAACTGAAAAAAATGACAGCACAACAAAAATGTTCTGAGACAGGGTCCATGAGCCAAGGGGGTCTATAGCAAGTCACAAATCCCTGGCAATAAAAGCTCCCATATGCTTCTTAGCCAAATAACTGGAATTAAGCTAGATCAATCACCTCCTTTTTGGTTCCATGGAGTAAATTCAGCATGCCTTGGAAACTATATTTTATATATTCTATATAACTAATATATCCTACATATATTCCATATATAGCTAATATAGTCTATATCTTGTATATCTAACATGTTATATAGATTTAATATATTCTATATCTAATATGTTCTATATATGTAATAGTCTGTATATCTAATAGATTCTGCATATAGCTAATATAGTCTATATAGTTAACATATTATATAATGTATTCTATATGTCTAATACATTCTATATATTATCTATATATGTAATATAGTCTATATATTTAATATATTCTTTATATATCTAATATATTCTATATACTAGAAATATATACTATATTTCTAAGTAGATGAGTTGAATATGTCTTATTTCAATGTCTTATTGTAGAAAAGAAGTGGACCGGAGTTCCCTAAAGCTATGGCAGCAGAATACACACTTTAGCAAATTCTGCCAATCTAAAAAGGTTTCCCCTATGAGTCCAGTGATTAATAATGTCTATTGAGCAAAGGCTAACTAAGGCTATCATTCAAAGACTGCCTAAGCAGAGAGACAGGCAGCCTCATCACCAGGTTGACTATTGTGATAATAAATTCATCTACTAAAGTCATTTTATGAAATTCATGTACTAAATTAATTTTATTCATTAAATTCATCTACAAAATTAGAGGGTCAACAGGAAAGGAAGTATACTCACAAGAGTGAAATTGAAGCTGAAATTGAACATATGAGTAGCACCAGGTCAGGTGGAGCCAACATGTATCAGAATTCTATCAAAATAAATTGTCCTTAGACTGAGCTAACATGTATTCCCCTCAAGTCCCATGTGGAAAAGGGGAATTAAGGGTTTAGTGAGAACAGCCCCATTGGGTGAAAAACTTCTCCCTCCTCTTTAGAGTGTCTGTAATGAAATGTACACATAAAAGCAAGGGCCAGTTCTGGTCTATATTTCAATCTAAATTTCAGGATTCCAGTTCCACAGGAAGTAAAGGAGCCAGACCTGAAACAGCTTTCGCAGACACTGCCAGCCTCAAAAATCATGGCATTAATGGCTTTCCCTGCTTCCTCAGCCTTCCTGGCCATCCCATTTAGCCTGGTTGTCTGAAATGTGGTGAGAACAAATGTGGATGCCACCACGGGCCAAACTTAGCCAAGAAGTTCACTGGGTCCGCCAGGGAACTTGAATTTTGGGTTGTCTGGGTAAACAACAGAAAGGTAACAGCCCAGTGTTTCTGGCTATTTCTTAAAATTAGGAAATACCAAAGTAACCAAATATTGACCCAGTGTAATGGCTTATGAGGATTCCACTGAAGCCCAGAGGACAAATGCGCCCAAAAAACAAATTAAATACCTGATTAGGATCATGGATTTAGAGCTAGAAGTCCAACTCCCTAACTTTTTACAGCTGAGTAAACTGAGGCAAAACGAGGGCAAGTGATTTACCCACAGCTACACATCTAGTGAGCGTTGGACACAGGTTCTGAATTCAAGTCTTCCCCACATTTTGTGCTCAATTCACTGTCCCAACCAGCTTGGAAAGTTTCTTTTAAATTGATTAATTTTGCATCAAAGCAGAATCCATCCATTCTGTTCTGTCCTTTCCTTCCCATCTTAAACCACCTTTATGGACCAGCGAAAATCCCTGAAAAGTTCACAGGCATCTCCTCTCCAAAATGTCATTCACATCTAGTGTCTGCTGCAACCAATTGGCACCCTTGATATATATTTTATATTCCTAAATATCACTCAATGAGCTTCTGTCTCCAAAGTGCCCTTATCAAATGTGTCCCTCACAGTGCCAAACAATATTGGTGGAATACGCCGCTCAACTCCAAAGCAAAGTAGAAGGAAGACAGTGAAAAGGAGAAGCATCATTCACTGCCCTGCCATCGGGAATCTCTCCCCTAATCTTTGTACCCGTAAGAAAATATTTTTAAATATTTAGATACCCCCCCACTCTACCTATCAATCAGGAATCTTTTGTACCTTTTCTTGAGTACTCAATATTTAGATACTCTTTTCCTTATTCTCCCCTTCAATCAGGAATCTCTTAATCCTAGTACCTTTTTTAAAAATTATTTAATATTTAGATACACTTTTTCTCACTCCAACTTCCAATCAGGAATCTCTTCCTTAATTTTTGTACTTTTTTCCTCACTCTACTTTTCAATCAGGAATTTCTTCCCTTAATCTTTGTACTCCCCCTTTTTTTTAGTGTGTAGATACTTCTTTCCTCACTCTCCCCTTCAATCAGGAATCTCTTCCCCTAATCTTTGTACCCCCTTTTTTAGTACTTCTTTCCTCCTTCCCCTTCAGTCAGGAATCTCTTCCCCTAATCTTGGTATCCCTTTAATACTTCTTTCCTCACTCCCCTTCAATCAAAAATCTCTTCCCCTAATCTTTGTACCCCCTTTTTTAGTATTTCTTTCCTCACTCTTTCTTTCAAGCAGGAATCTCTTCCCCATATCTTTGTACCCCCTTTTTTAGTATTTCTTTCCTCACTCCTCTTCAATCAGGAATCTCTTCCCCTAATCTTGGTACCCCCTTTTTTAGTATTTCTTTCCTCACTCTTTCCTTCAAGCAGGAATCTCTTCCCCATATCTTTGTACCCCCTTTTTTAGTACTTCTTTCCTCACTCTCCCCTTCAATCAGGAATCTCTTCCCCTAATCTTTGTACTCCCTTTTTTAGTATGTAGATACTTCTTTCCTCACTCTTCCCTTCAGTCAGGAATCTCTTCCCTTCATCTTTGTGCCATCTTTAAAAAAAATTTACTTTTTTCCCTTACTTTCCATAAGAAATGACTCAAAAAGCAAAATGTAAAACTTCCTTTAAAAAAATAACAATATTTTCCTTTATTTTACTCTTTTAAGTCTTTCAAGTGCTCTTTGAGTATTCTCCCCACATTTGGGGGAGGTTCCCAATGAGTATTATGATCATGATGACCAAGGAAGGAACATAACCCTTTTTAAGTCAAGCTCCATGGCACAAAAGTGATGTTGGGAGTGAATTCCTTGGGTTACGTCTTTCCCCTGAGAGTCTGAAACTCTCTCTCTCTCAGACCATGTGTAATCTTTTCCCTTTCCAAACATATTGACTTTTCAATTCTCTTCCCACATTTAGTTTTGATTTTTGTTATTTCATTTGATCCAGTTTGGTCAACTGGGCCATGGGGTAGAGACCTATAAACAGTGGCAAGGAGAAGGGGAAGGAGAGAAGCTAAGGGAAAAAAATATAATGTCCATATTCTGGCTGTAAAGAGGTCAGCTATTTCCTTCACACTAAAAATAGTCATGTTAAAAAATGTTTATCTTTCCAACTTAAAAAAAAAAAAGCATAGTTTACAAAAATTATTTTCATCTTGCTTCCTGATTAAAACTTTTTTTTTAATGTACTTGGTCGTGAAAGATAAACAGACTACTGTCCATATTGTACATTTAGTTTTTGAAGAGGAAAGATAATTTTTAAAAAATCACAACAGAGATGTTCCTTCCTTCTATTACACAAAATCATTTATTATCACTCAACAGCAGGCTTCAATGCCACACAAACATCTGTGTAAAAAAACCACATCTCCAGCAGGAATCTTACCACCACTTAGAAATACAAAAAGTAGGGCAGCCCAGAATCTGGAGTTTTAATTGTTTTCCTCCCAGGGAGGAAACTGGGATAGATTCTTCCAGTATAACCTCAAGATCCATGTGTTGGTTAAAGGCTCAGAATACATCTGAAGACTTACAGTTATCACTCAACAGTGATCCATCCTCTGTCTCCCTGGAGGAGGGAATTCCTGGTCTTTAACAGATTTCTGGCTACTTTCTGTCAAAGCTTAATAGAGAGAATATTAGACCCTTGGGTCAGTGAATATGTGGAACAAAGTATGGATTTATCTTTCACTATCATCATTTAAAAATTAAATGTCTATTATACAATTATTTTAATTATTTTTCAAAGCCATAAAGTTATTCAAAAGACCCAGAAACAAAGTGTATAGTGGCAAACTGACTTACAATTTTTTTTTTACCCTGAGCACACTTAACTATGAATCAATCACCTTTTTTAACAAGGAAAGGTCCTGACATTAACAACAACAACAACAAATCATAATGAATCTTAAGCACTTTGGAAGACTTCCATTGGGACCAGAGATGGAGAGAGGGCTGTACATTAGAATTTATGCCAAAGTTCATCTTTCTGCATTCAAGTTAAAAAAGGTTTTATCAAAGTCCAGCTTTCATCTAGAAAAAAAGGGAGGAAAACTTTGACCTCTTACCCAGAACAATAAAAACTGAACCCAAAGAGTCTACTTCCCTTTAAGTAGTACTAAATATTTTTCCAGTCATTTTCATATTTATTATCTCATTTCATGTTTTTGAAAATGCTGAAAGGGGGCAGCTAGGTATCGAGTCCCTTAATCCCAACTACCTCGCCCTTGCCCCATCCACAGATAATTTGTATCAATTCTAAGACAGAAGGGTTTTTTTTTTTTAATAATTTTTACAGAAAAGGTTGAACAAGGATGATTAGCCCCATTTTACAGATTAGCAAAAAAAGAGTAATTTATAGTTAGTGTATGTAGATACTCTTTGTACTATTCTCCCAAGGTGTTCTAGAACCAAAGCTGATTTACAATTGGCAAATTAGATATCCATTAACATAAAGAACTAAAATGACTGTTTTTATTTCTGGTTGAACTGCTTAGATAAATAAATGGAGAAATCGCCATGTAACTGATTTCAAATTCTGCATAAGGACAGGGAAAAATACTCACACACACACATACATAATGCAAAGTCTACTTGGTAACTCTCCAACTTGGATGGACTTAGAGGAGACGATATGGACCAATTGTAGACTCTACCATCCACCATCGACCGTGAGTAGATGGTATGACCTTTTCAGCCTCAGTTTCCACAGATGTGAAATGGAGATAGCATCACATGGGGGGGGGGGGGCGCTTAGTAAATTACAAAATTCAATGAATGGGACCCACCATCACTCATTCAGAGTACTTTACACTTTATAAATTGCTTTCCTCATCATGAATAAGGAAAACACTAAGAAGGAAGAGATCTACTGAAACACAGGTTCTCACTGGGTTCTCAAAGACTAGACTGACAAAGCACAACCTCCCTTCCTCTAGGATGGAAAGGCTTGGGGAAATAGTCCCCAGCCAAGGATGGGCATAACCTGTACTTAAGGCCAAAATATTTTTCAGATTTTGTAAAAATGGAAGTCTAGGGTTCAAATCTCCATTTTTACAATTTTCATATGGTAATGGTTTTTTTGGAAAATAGATCAATCTATAAATATTTATTCATTAAGCATCTACTATGTCCTAGATAGGGGAGATACAATGACCAAAATGAACGGTTCACGTACAAGATAATAAATAGCACACGCATATATGTGATGATATATTCAAAATGAACTGGAAATGTAGAGAGAATATAAAAAATGCTATGCATTCAGATGTTTTTCAATGAATTCCTATTTTATTCATTGCAATAGTACCTATTTTTTAAAAATAGTAGTACCTATATGTGTAAGACCAATTTATTTATAAATAAATGTATATATTTATTCATTTAATTTACTATTGTTATATATTAATAAAATTTAATATATTTATAAATGTTATATTCCTACATGTATTATATAGAATGCATATTATATGCATTATATAATATATATTATTTATTCATCTATATTTTATTCAATTTATATACTTATTCAACCCATATATTCAAAGTTAGAGCATTTATTCAATCTATAGAAAGTTTGGTTATTTATTGTACATCTATTGTCAGGGAATATATTTTGTTGGCTGTAAATAAAGAACAACATGGCGAAGGGCACATCCTTTGCCTCTCCAAGTCTAGGGAGCTTTTTGCCTAGCAGTTGGGACCAAGTGGCTTCCAAGAAAGTCCAGCGATGGGCAAAGGACTGGGGGGCTAAGAATGCCATTTAGCTAAATTTGGGGAGCCCAAGCAATTTATAAACCTACTAGGGTTTGCCCTCCATGTCCCCCCCCTGAAGCCATCACAGATCCAAGTAGGAGGATTCTATTTTATTCCCCCTTTGCTGATGGGACTGACTTATTGTGACAGCTGAATCGTGGCCAGTTTGGGACGGGGCTCTGGGTCCAGTCGGGGTGTCTTGCTGGGGTTCTGATGGCTTTTGAGGGAAAGAGCTGTGAGGAGGAAGGAGCCACTAGGAACAGAATCCAGGCTAGGCAGCCAGCCAAAGGAGGGAACTCTTCTGGGTGGCTTCACTATAGGGTAAACTAGAAGGATTCAAAAGAAGTTAAAAGTGGTTGGAAGTTACTCCAGAGAGGGAGAGGGCCAACTAATCAAATTACCCACTCTAGAGTTTCCTCTGGTCTTCATTGTTGGGATTATGGTATTCATGATGGAGCCCAGAGTGGAGTGAAAAATCAAGGAGGACCCAAGCAGGACAGGAAAGCTTGTGCCTTGGAGGAAGAGCCCTGAGGGCAAGGAGAGCCTTCCAAGGTCCAGAACAGCCCACCGGAGGGGCCCCATTCATTCACAAAAGTTCCCAGAGTGGAGGACACAGTCTGCTGACCCCTTTCTTTTCAAAGAAATCAATTTCCTCCTACCTAGATCGGGGTGACTTTCATAAGGGGCAAAAACATTTAAATAATGTTATGAAATATTTTACATCCACTTTCTTCTCCAAATGATCTTTCAGAAGGCGTCTGGGCTCCTGAAGGCTTGTTTGGGGGCAAATCTCTTCCCAGGTGAACCCTCGGGGCACACGCAGGACGCCCGTGACACCCCTGAGGCCTAAACACACGCGGGACAGCGAGATAAAACTTACCATGTTTGTCCCACAGGTGTGTGAAGTTTCCAAGTGTGGGCAAGTGATCAGTTAGGTTCAAGGAAAGGATCTGTGCCCAGTCAGCCCCCTCCAGGGGGGAGGGGGGTTATTATCACCCTACGTTGTCTATATACCCAGTTGTAAATTTCCCCTGAAATATACATTATCTAGTCAATTTTGCATCTCAAAATAATGAGCATATTAAAGTCCTCATTATCTCACACTATATCGACTGTGTGTGCATGTTTGTTGTTGGTTTTTTCCTAATGCTAGTAGGTCCTAAGATAGCTGCACACCCTGTGGTTTGTAAAAAATAATGAAGGGCCGTGGCCTTTTTGGAAGGTAAGTACACATGGCCCGGGAGAAAGGTTTCTCTCGCCCTCCCCCTCAGCTCGGTCGCTATGCCCCTCCCCCTTTCAGGTTAAAAGTGAGTTCTGGTGCCTGCAGGAAAAGAAAAATATCATGTAATAAGGGGGGGAGGGGGGAGCCTTTGTAGAAATTAAGAAATATTTCACGGATCGGATCGGAGTTTGTTTCTGTCCCCCTCCCTCACACACACCCCCAACAGTGTTATTGACTTGAAATGCAATCCCCAGACGTCTAACTTTTAGTATTTTCACAGCAATAATGGCTTAGAGACTAGAATAATATGCTATTAAACAGGTCCGGCGTGGGGGGGGGGGGGCAGCCTCCTCTCCCAGGCCCCCTCCCCTCCCCCGCCCCCAGGATGGGTGAAAGGAAACCCTAGGAAGTCAGATATCAAAATGACTGGCCGGATCCCAACCGTCCCAAAGTAGCAAAGCGGAGAAATCGGCAAGCCGTGAGTGCAGGAGTTGCTGGGACGGAGGCAGGCAGTCCCAGGCTTGGGAAGCCGAGGGTGTCTCCGGGGCGAGCCCACCCTTTGGGAAGGGGGTGGCGATTCCGGCGGCGGGGGCCCTGAAATGCACAACTCCAGCGAGTCCTCTTGTGCCATTAACAACGTAAGCAACAGGTCTGCAATTTTGTTTTCTGGTGAAGTGGGCAACCTCCGGCACACACTTTAATAAAAGCCACCCTCCATCTATTTCATAACATTGAGCACTGTTCCCACTAGTTTGCTGAAGGGGGAGGGGAAGAGTGGCTTTCAAGTTACTTGACAAGTACGGCGAATTGTGCTTCAAAAAACACACAGACATGCACACCCACGAACTTATTTAACTCCTTGGAGTTCCACTTTGATCCATTTTCTCGAGTGTAATTCCAATCCTTGCTGTAGCTAATACTGTAGATGAATGGGATTCCCCTCCCCCACCCTGGGCTGGTGGAAATTCCACACCATCTGCAATGTGAATACCTTACATTTAGCAGTTTTCCCAATTAAAAATACAGCCCCTGAAAGCCAAGTGATTATTCCAAAAACTCTGCTCCAAACTTATTGATCTTTCTTTTCCAGCCCAAAACAAAGACGGGGAGAAGGGGGGGAGGGAAAAAAAAGCCAGTCTCAGGAGCACTTCAGGAGCTAACACATTTTGTTATTGTTCAAAAGCCTTAAAAATTTCACCACCGTCTCCAAACCTAAGCCAACAATCACAAAATAATCACAATTATAAGCCTTTCCTTGGAGAAAGCCAGCCACTTTTGTCCAGATGATTTAAGACAACAAAACCACATAACACACACTATAGATACTCAAGAGCAAAACGTGGGGAATCCTAGGAGAAACAGAGCCATAAATCCATTGGGGGGTGGGGGGGTGGGACGAGCAAAATAAATAAATAATAACCACCACCAAAAAAAAAGAAAAAAAAAAGAACCCGGGGAAGTCTGTTGCATGGGGGGGGGGGGGAGGCATGGCAAGCAGGGGCCAGTTGATCAGAAAATTGCAATACACACACACATATATACACACACACTCCACCTCCCTTCCCCCTCTCTCCCTCTCCCTCTCTCTATCTCTGTCTCTCACTCACTCTGTCTCTTTCTCCCCCCTCCCCAAAAAGGTCTAAGTGATGAATAATCAGCCCTCCAAACTCACCTCACTCCAAGTATATTAAAGGCAATGCTTTTCACTCCTGGAAGCAGCGGGGTAAAAGCCTCAACTTCTGTTGGAAACACACAAGACTTTTCTTTCACTTGCTGTACATGGTGTAACTCTTCTTTTTTTCCAAGGTCCCAGCAAGCGTTAAAGGAGACTGTAAATCCCAACTCTCCCCCCTCCCCCTCCTCTTCCTCCTCCTCCTCCTCCTCCCCCCTCTGCACACACCGAAATGCAAAGGAAGTCCCAGAGAGTGGGAAGAGGAAAATGGAAAGTTTTTTTTTTTGGTTTGGGTTTTTTTTTTTTTGGGTGCGGAATGGCGGTCAGGAGGTGCTGCTGCTTGGCTGCTTGCGGCTCACTAATTCATTAGCAGAGTTAGTGTTTGATGTGTGTCTGTGTGTGTGTGTCTGTGTGTACGAGGTGAGGGGTGGGGGTGGGGAGAGGGAGGGAGGGAGGGAGAGAGAGAGGGGGAGAGAGACAGAGAGAGAGAGAGAGACAGAGAAGAGGGTGAGGGTGGAGAGGGAGACAGAAACAGAAGCAGCTACCCCTCGGAAAGAGAAAAGAGACAAGAGATCCACACTGAGACTGAGACAGAGACAGTCAGCGAGTGACCTCCTAGGGGGAAAAAAAATCCAGCACGCTGACCTGAACTAGGCAAAGAAGGGGTGGGGTGGGGAACCACCTTTTTTTTTTCCCTATTGCACACACACCCTCTCCAAAATGCAACCCCTCCCCCCTCCTGCAAAAAAAAAAGAAAGAAAGAAAAAGAAACTTAAACCACAACTAGACAAGAACCCAGCCAATCACCACCCCACCCCGGGGGGTGGGGGGAGGGCAAAAATAGAAAAAAATAAAATAATTCCCAACTATCCTAACACAGCCAGCATTTAGATTGTTCCCTTCTAAAATTCGGCTGCTTGAAAACACCTCCCCTCCCCCTCGTTTGAAAAAATATATATGAGCTCTGTTGTGTGCAGTTTTGCAAAATAAGCCCGGGTGGATGAGCAATAGTGTGTACATATGTGGATGAAATAAGGCATATATGCATATGGAAGGGGGTTCTGGGAGAGGAAGGTTGTGGGGCTGGTGTTGTTATTGTTGTTGTTGTTGCTGCTGCTGCTGCTCCTAGGGTGGAAAGGCGTTCCAGCCTCCACACTGGTTTGCATTATCTTCTCCAGGTTTCAGATAGTTATTTACAAAGTATTTTTCTTTCTCCTGGTTTACTTTACACAGATCTAACTCCCCAATTCTAGGGCTCTCTCTCTCCCTCCTCCAAGCATGGGGCACTCACCTAGCCCTTGTGAGTTTAATCCAATTAAACAAATACTCCAAAATACATTGGGGGGGGGGTTGCCTGGATCCTACATTTTCAGGACGGTGGGGTGGTCTGGTTTGGCTTTGGGGGAGGGGGAGGGGAGGGTGGTAAGCCTTGTAATAAGTGGCTAGTACTGTACTTAGCAATCCACAGCATTACCTTATTTGATCTATTTGTCTGCGAGAAGAGAAAAATCGTTACTTTGGACGGGGCAGGTCCCTTATCAAAAATGTAAACATGAAAAATGCAAATGCCATCGTAGTATTATCAATCACGAAGGATGCAAAACGATTGTGTCTACACCATCATTAGAACACATCAAAAATATAGACTTACACAGTCTCCATAATTGTGAATCAGCAGAATGGATTTTTATTATGTATCACTTGCAATTCAAGACCCCCAAAAGGTTTTGTTGATGTTCTTTTGCCTTGAACCTGCCCTTCTTTCCTTATTTGTCCCCTGGATTTGTACAGATTGATACTGAGGTATTACATTCAATCGAAAAAAGAAGGGTGCGATACAAAACCAATGCAAGTAAATGATGCAACATTGCCCTGGTTACATGTGCTTCCCTTCCCCCAATCGCTTACTGGTGGGAGTGCTGTGTTTTTTCCGCCTGTAGGGTCACATTGTGGTTGATTGATTCTCCTTTCGCCTTGCTCAGTCATTCAGATTTGGAAAGTAAATAACAAGTTGACATCATTACAGCTCTCTGCATTACTGTGACACATTCCTCTGGTACCACACACTCTCTATTAGCTGCGCAGCAAAACAAACCCTCCCTCCAGCCTGGGAGCCCAGGATTTTGTTAGTTGCTTTGTCAGAGGACTGAACTTGGTAAATGACTTGCCTTTCTATTTCAACTTACTTAGCCGGTGCCAATACTTAAATGATGAAGAATCTGTAGAAATGCTCATATGAATAAGCTTTCTGGCTACCTGTACAGAATTTGCAGCCAGGTTACAGCAACAATACCCAGCTAATGAATAGAATTCAGCATTCATCCTGGCTTTTTAATAACGTCTGATGATAATTACTTGAATTTTGGGGAAAAAACAATGAATGGATTTTTTATTGAAATTAACCATTTATCTCTTAGACTTACTTCAGTGGAAGGACCCTGAGGGAATATTGAAAGGTTATCTGTCTTATCTTCTGGCAGAATTACACTCACACAGACCTGTAAATAAGAATTCTAGCACCTAGGGCAAATTCAATGGCAGAGGAGAAAAGGGGAGCAAACTTATGGACAAAAGACCCTCGAAATGGGGTGAAACTCAGACCATTCATCCCTGCTGGAGTGGATCAAGACTCTAGACTTCCTCCTTCATTCCCCAAATAAGAACAACCATTCCATGTGAAAGACATAGTAGACATTGCGGAGGCAATTAGTTCAATTCCTGGACCCATTCCAGAACCCATCTTCAGCTTCCCTAGTGCAATGGAGGAAGGACATGAGGTACAAGAGAACACCAACAGCTGGACATAGACTTGCTCCTCTGCTCCTTCCAGTGCCCTTGACCCTTCCAAAAGAGATCTGGTTATTCATTTAACTAAATTTTCCACAGAAAGATGTTTCTAGAATTTTTCCCTCATAATGAAGTTAGGCATAATCCATCCCACTGAAATGTTAGCCTATTTCCTTTCATCCTGTTCTGGTTAAGAACCTAGATTAACTGTTACATTAATCTAATTTACTGATTCTTCATTGATAGTCTATTATTATAGGAAAGGGGCAGGTCTTAGGCAAAAAGGAAGGCAGTGGAATGAAATAGAAAGCATATTCAACTGAGTCAGAAACGTGGGTTCTAGTCCTGATTGTGCCACTAAATAAGAATAACATAACTCATAATTTATGTGATGCTTGCCAATTTATAAGTTGCTTCTCAGATATTATCTTTTCTCTATCCTACAAAAAGAAAGGATGATCATTCCCATTTTACAGGGAAGGAAACTGAAGCTCAAGTTATTTGACCTCCAAGTGGACTGGTACTTGTGTTGGAGAGAGAGTTAGGAGAAAGAAAGAAAGAAAGAAAGAAAGAAAGAAAGAAAGAAAGAAAGAAAGAAAGAAAGAAAGAAAGAAAGAAAGAAAGAAAGAAAGAAAGAAAGAAAGAAAGAAAGAAAGAAAGAAAGAAAGAAAGAAAGAAAGAAAGAAAGAAGGAAGGAAGGAAGGAAGGAAGGAAGGAAGGAAGGAAGGAAGGAAGGAAGGAAGGAAGGAAGGCAGGCACATAAAATAGAGTAGGATAAGGCACTAACAGCAATAACCACTCAATAAATAATACACATGCTCTATGGGCTACTTCCCCCTATTCTCTGTTAAAAGAACACAAGAATCTATCAGCAGCAAATGCATTCAATATTCCTCCCACAAACATTCACATAAAAAAATCAAACAAAAAGGGAATAGGAAGGCGTATATATTAAATTTCTCATTAGACTTACTTACAGTCTGGTTTTCATTAGCTCTGGAGCCCAATTCTCGCTAGGCCCATCCTGAACTCTTTAAAACTCTTGATATATTGGTCAGTATTTTCTTTTTTCTTTTCTTTTTTTTCTTTCATGGCTGGCCTGGTAGAAAAAGCATTATAATAAGCTGTTCTTTCCAGCTCTGTTGTTGACCACTGAGATCCTTGGTTTCCTTTACTGCTATAAGTTGAAGAAATAATGTCAGCCTTCAGGTTCCTCTTTCTAGGTCCATTTTACTTATGAGATGAATTTTAAGGGACCTTGTAACGTTGTGGGCAAGTGGGAAAAGTACTGTACCTAATCAAGTTGTAATTTAAAGGTTGGAATGGATAATCTCTAAGGTCTTTTCCCACTTGAAAATTCTCTGGTTATATGATTCTAATATGATTGCTTTTCCTGCATAAAATGAAAAGCTCCAGACAGTATACAGAGATCAGTCTTGCTAGTAAATTAAAAAAAAAGTCATTTCAGATGTACTTTGTAATGCTATTGCTCTAAGAACCAACCATAAGTAAATAAGTCAAAGAAAATGTTCTTTACTCTACCCAGCATAAAATCCCCATCACCCCTGGCCACTTGTACATACCAAATTTCAGGGCTAAGCTAGCAACAAGGAAAGGGGAATGAGTGAAAGTATTATGCAGCAACGCCTGGGATATGGAAGGGTTAAGTCAGAATATGTTCTTGCTTTCCTCTGTAATAATAACCCAATTAGTGGAGGGATGGTGGTTGCATTGATTTTTACTTGATGTTGTTTATAAACAATTTTTTGCCCATAATAAGTACCGAAGACTCACCGTGTAATCAATATAAGAAACCCAAGATCCCCCAACCATATTTATAATGCTGGTCCTCTATTCCAGCATTTGGTTTCCTCTTACAAACTGTTTACAATATTCTAGCTTTTGGGTTCCTCTTATAGTTTGAATTTATTATATTTAATTATACCTAGGCAGCTAGGTGATCCAGTGAATAGAAGACTAGACCTGCAGTCAAGAAGGTCCTGATTCAAATCCTGGTTCATACATACTAGCTATGTGGCCCTGAATAAGTCACCTAACTTGTATTTGCCTTTGTTTCCTTATCTACATATTGTTTCCTTATCTACAAAATGGAAATAGTAATAGCATCTGTTGTGAGGATCAAAAGAGATACTCTTTAGAAAGTGTTCTATAAACTTGAAAGTGTTATGTAAAGTGCTAGCTATTATTATTATGACAATTTCCAAGGAAGAGATTGAAAAGGAAGGAATCAAGGTATCTATTTACACAAAGAATAAGCATGAGAATGAATTTGGGAAAGTTGTCAAGCTAATTCAGAAAAGAAAATTCTGTTATTTTTCACATGAATTGGGCATATTTTCCACCTTTTTCCTCCTCTGATACATATTCTTTAGAGACTGAATCGACCAGATAAAGTTCTAGATTTGGAGTTAGAAAGCATGTGTTAATATCAGCATTTATTATGTGAATTATCATATTCACATTATTACATCACATATCATATATATGTATCATAATAACATAGTATTATATGAATCTAGGCATTAGATTTAATTTAATTTCTATGAACCTTAGTTTCTTAATTTATAAAATGAGGAGAGTAATGCTTACGTTACTACTACTGGCAAGTAATGCTCATTATAACTTGCATACCAGAATCAAAGCAGGGGAGGACATGGAGTATCATGGAAAGAGTGACAGTTTGAAGATTTAGAGTCAAAATTCAAATCTCAGCTCTGCCACGAGTTGCCTGGGAAAACCTTAATCAAATTAACTTCTCTAGACCTCAGTTTCCTCATCTGTGAAATGAGCTGATTGGATTAAGTGGTCTTCGAGGTCCCCTCCTGCTCTGTTTGTATGGATATGATATATGTGAAGTTCTTTGTAGCATTGTGTAAATGCATTCTCACTATTCTTTCTAAAAGTTTTGATAGTCATACAATATATATGATGTATGTGTCCCATATGTATTTGAGTTCCATATGTGTGTATAAGTATACATATAGATAATGTTCACATGTGCATGTTGCATATATATGTAAAAAAGGGAAAGAAAGGCAAACATATTTCAAGTCTCAGTTATCTCATCTGTGAAATAAGCATGTCAGATGAGATAACCTCTGAAGTCCCTTCCTGTTCTGTGGTCTGATGTTCCTAAGTACATTGACTAATAACAGCACCTGGCAATGGTCTGGCTAATATGGTGGTCACTGGGTTGTGGTCCAAGGCTAGTGATGAAGTTAAAGGAATTGAAGGCAGTGGGGGAAAGGAAGGGAGTGCCATAAGCCCTTTACAAATATGATCTCAGTGGGATCCTCACAATAAATCTGGGAGGTAGGTGCTGTTTTTAATCTCCATTTTACACTTAAGGAAACAAGGCAAAAAGAAGTTAAGTGATTTGCCCAGGGTCACCTATCTGGCTAGTCAATGTTTAAGGTAACATTTGAACTCAGGTCTTCCTCATTCCAAGCCCAGCGCTTTATATGTACTCCACCTGGCTGCTTCTGGATCAGGGAAATTCTTGGTAGCTACTGGGTCTGGCTAAGCAAAGATACTGTATGTCTAGAGTGATAGAGAAGCTAGTATTAAAAAGGAAGTTGTCTTCTGTGCCTGGTTCATCTCCTAAATTGCTCACAATAACTCGTGCCATTTATTTTAAAACAAGGTGCTTGATGAATGATTAAAAATTTAAAACCCAAACCAAAATCTCGACCGTTTTACCCACTGAATATCCAGTGCATAAAAACTCAGAATCCCCCCCTCCAGCATCGTGTGGGTAGCAGAATTTCCAAGTGGCCATTTTTATTTTGTTGAGGAAGCTATTTTCCATATGAAGAGGGATATCTGTTGTGTCTTTTCTGTTACCACCTCAAAGTTTAATGTATAAACTTCAAGCACTCTCATGGAATAGACTATGATGTTATAAATAGTTACTACACAAAGATGATCGCCCACACACACAAGCATGACAGCACATTGACAAAGAGAAGCCAGCAGGTCCAAGAAAATCATGATTGAGCTAAATGCAAGTGAAATATTGCACTTTCCTCTTGGGCTTTTGTAATGAATTCCTGTTTATTTGTTTGCACCAAATTAACATTCATTGCATGTGACCAGAAATGTCATATACAAATCTTGAATCCTCTCTAAGGGGAAAAAAAAAGTAAAGAGAGCATCTTGAGACTATTGAGATTATGAATGAGGATTGACACGTTGCTAGGAACAACCATTCAAAGGAGAAGGAAAAAAAACCGTACACACAAAAACCTTCATCAGCACGCTAGCTGTCCAGTTGCACTGGTGCCTGGCTGGTTTTAATAGACTCCGACTATTAAAGAAATTGCCTCACTATGCAGAGTAGCACACCAGTAATGAGTGTTTTATTAAAGTGTAAACTGTTTGCTCAAGAAAGAGAAGCCTTGCTTAGGAAAGGGCTCCTCGGATAACCAAGATCATTGTTTTGTGGACTGGAGTTTTGAAGGCTTTTGAATTTTAAGATGTTGATGCCATTTACAGGTGTTAAAATACTTGTAACTCAAAGAATCTTAGACAGTTGGGGGTTTAGGACTGGAAGGGAACTTAGACATTTTCTTTTCTTATCATTATAATTTTATTTTTAAATTATCATTATGTTTAAAATATCCCCAAATTCTTCACGTAGATTTACAGTTTAACAGCTCAAAACTGGACCAAGAATCTAGGACACACTGTAAAAAAATAGGAGAGAGCATAGTATAGTGATCCTGGGCAAGTCACTTAACTCTGTTTACCTCAGTTGCTTCATCTGTAAAATGAGCAGGAGAAGGCAATGGCAGACCACTCAAGTATCCTTGCCAAGAAGACCCTGAATAGAGTGACAAAGAGTCAGACAGAGCTGAAAATGACTGAACAACAACAAAATAACATAGTGAGTAACCAAGTGGATGTTGGAGTCAGGAAGATCTGGGTGCAAGAGTGAGGTAGGGGAGCATACTCTCTGTGGAACCCTCACCTAGCAGGTTTCTGCAACTGTCTTATAGACAGTTTAGAGGGCAGAAAATATACACTGGTAGGGAAAGTTCCTCCTCAGGACCAAAATCAGAAGTCTAGGCTAGAAAAATACACCAAATTGATTTTTATATATAACATATTTATAATTATTATCATATCACAAAATTATACATCACAAATATCTTTAAAATAAAATATATTTACATAAATATATTTGACTATTATATAATTATTACTATATCATAAATACATTAATATAATATAACTATATTTGTGTATATGTATATATTTATCTACACATATATAATTTATCAAGATCTATAGTCTATGTATAATAAAGGCATAAAATGATAGCTTCATATCCTTCATTTTCTTATATTATTGCTCAATACAAAGAGGAAGATGAGTTTTATTTTCTTACTAATGAACTAAGTATTTCATTAACTTAACAAGTCTAAGCAATCCTTCATAGGGTTTCCTCTTTGAAGGATACAGAGATAAAATGTCACAACACAGAGAGGCAGTGAAAATAAGCTCTGCCTCTATAGTCAGACAAGATCTGAATTCAAACTCTCCCTCCCACACTTAGCATTGTGACTGTGAACAAATTACTTCCTTTTCCTGAATCTATTTTCTTCTCCGTAAAATAAGGATAAGCTTAAACACTGCACTAAGACTTTTGGGACACCCTGTTTTTTACCTTTAGCAGGTATCCCACAGGGCTGCTGTGAAGATCCAAGTTGAGTCCAAGCCTGGAATCAAGCGCCATCTCCTTTCATGAGATTGTTTCTAATCTGTCCCCTCCCCAGATGTTAGTACTCTTCCTCTACCAAGTTATGGTGTTGCTCAGTCATTGTTCAGTCCTGTCCGACTCCTCCTGACCCTATTTGTGGTTTTCTTGGCAGAGATACAGAGATACCATTTCCTTTTCCAGCTAATTTGACAGAGGAGGAAACTGAGGCAAATGGGATTAAGTGACTTGCCCAGGGTCACACAGCTAGGAGGTATCTAAGGCTGGATTTCAACTCAGATTTTCCCCCAAAACCCTGCCTGCTATCTACTTTGCCACCTATTCGCCAATCCCCGCAAATTATATTTATTTTACATATATTTTGCATTTGCTTATCCATGTATGTTATTTTTGCCCAGGAGAATGAAAGCTCTGTGATGACATCTATTTTCACTTCCATCTTGGTACCCCCAGATCCTTTCCCAATGCTGAGAACCTAATAAATAATCACTGAATTGAGTTAGATTGAATTGAAAATCAAATGAGATGATGTCCGTGAATCACTCTACAAATGTCAGCACTGAAAAAGAATAGATTTAGGAATTTCTTCTCCTCCTGGTCCTTCCCTTTCCTTTCCCTCAGGTCACTGCCACAATTACTGTCCCCATAAATATCTGAGACACCACACTTCTATTTTTGGCTAGTGCCCGGTGTTGGATAGGGCGGTCTCTTGCCTCCCTCGGATATTTGAAACTAGAGATGGGTTGGGGCTTGGGGGTTGTGGGCAGAGAGATGGGGAGAGAGATAAAAAAGACAGGAATCTGGTGAAATGTTAATACCTATTTTTGGTATTTGGCTTTTCCCCACCCCCAAATTAGACCAAACCAGTTCCAGAAAAGCGTGCATTATGACATCAAGAGAAATCTTTCTTGATGGCATTTTGGCTCCATTTTTCCATTTTTTTTCTTTCTTGTGCTCTTATATTCTACGCTGTGCAGTCCAGCTTCTGCTCTTCGTGAGCATTGACTCTCAGGAGCAGCTGTTGGTTTCCATTTTCTTCATCTAGTTAAGACCCTCCCCACGGAGGTGTGACATGTATTGGTCGTTCTGGGCAACTCAGCCTCCTTCCTCCGTAACTTCCTGTTCAAGTTTCAACTTTACGGGTTTTGTCTGACCTAGAATGACTCGTAAGATCAGAGTCTGGGCTGAAATAGCCCCTTGCCGATTATGACGTTAGGTATGAGGCCAGAGGTCCCAGCTGGACAGGAGCTGGAATATTATTGCCTGACAGACCTTTTGCTTACTTTGGGTTTATTTTAGATTTTCTCAAGCCAACAAAATGATGCATGAGTTTTGTGTCTATTTTCTGCTGTGAATCTATAAGTGAATTTGCTGCCAAAAAAGCCAAAATCTTATGATGACTTTCCAATTGGTTGTCTAAGCAGTTTTTTTTTTCTTCCAAAATAGCCTTCATCGTGTTGGTGGACAAACTATGAATTTTTCATTAATATAAGTTGCCAGGCTAAGTATAGAGGCTCATCACCAGCAGGTCAGCCACTAAATGATGAATTATTTGGCCTCAAAAACAAAAGAAAATCACAAAATGGCCCTCGGTCCTAGGCAGCCTACACAGAGATGTTAAGAGTCTACCAGAAAATGGGGCAGAATGGGTTAAAAATAATTTAAAATTTTAGAACATCCATAAACATTGATTTAACTATTTAGAGCTCTCAGTATAAGAGCTTCTTTGTCAAGTAACATATGAGTTTATGTACTACTGGAAGATATATGCAATTAGCAGTTAGGTAGCAAAACAGATAGTGCTGGACCTAGACTATGGAAGACCTGAGTTCAAGTTCTCCCTCTCTACCCACTAGTTGTATGACCCTGAGCAAGTTACTTAACCTAAGTCTGCTTCTGTTTCCTTATCTGTAAAATGGGGATAATAATAGCATCTACCTCCCAAGATTGTTGTAAGGATAAAATTATATAATACTATAATACAATAATAACTGAGGAAGCCAGTGTATTTCAGTGGACCAAGGCACTGGGCATAGAGTGAGGAAGACAAATTCGAATCTGGCCTCAGATACTTACTGGCTTTGTGACCCATTTCTGTTTGCCTTAATCCTCTGGAGAAGGAAATGGCAAATCATTCCAGTGTCTTTGCCAAGAAAACCCCAAGAAGAGTATGGTTGGTAGGTCACAAAAAGTCATATGCAACTGAACAATTAATAATGACAAAAAATAATTAAAAGCACTTTGCAAACCTTTATATGTTTTAAATAATATAATTTCCATATTTATATAAATATCATATATAATTGTATAATAAATATTATAATGAATATAATAAATTTTATATAATGACAAATTATAAAGGTTAGTTATTGCTTGTATTAGAAACAGTAGCATTTTTGTCATGAATGAAACCAGAGACATGAAAAAAAAATGTAGCTGATGAAAGGATGGCTTTCAGGTGTGCAGAAGAGAAGAACAAGAAAGAAATTGGTGAACCTGGATTCACCTTGTGTCCAAATGCAGCTAAGAATCACATTGCATGAGTTACTTGGTCATCTCCCCTGACAGTCTCATGATAACCATAAATAAAATGACCACACTAAAGACGACCAAAGTGTCTAAATGAACCCTGTTGCAAAGAATAAAAATGTAGGGAAGTTCTAAAAAGAAGTTGACATGATCATCCAACCATGTCAATATAACACTTAATATTTGATGGCTTGAATATGAAGTGGAGCAGGGTGGAAGGATGGCCAAAAAACAAAACAAAAGAAAAAAGAAGGTAAATGTGGCTCAGGGTTTAGAAACAAAAGACATCAAAAGTTTTAAGAACACTCAAGAGAGCACCTAGGTGGTACAGCGAATTGATGGAAGGTCCCGAGTTCATATCTATTAAATCAGGGAATGACATGGAAAGACCTAGACTTTAAGAAAATCACTCTACTAGTTAATTGTTTAGAGAATGGATTGGAATAAGGAGAGAGCTGAAGTAGGGAAGCCATTAAGGAAGCTATTGCAAAAATCCAGATGAGATGTAATTAAAGGTTCTAACAAGGTTAGTGCCCTGGGAAGAAAAAGAAAAAGAAAGATACTAGAGACATGATGGTGATAGAAACACTAAGACTCGATAACAGATAAGTATCATTAAACAAAATAAAATCCTATATTGCCCATGTCAAAAAATAGATGTTGGATTTTGCATATTTAGTCTGTTTGATGTCAGATTGGACTATCATAATTGATCATTGCATTGATCAGAGTTTACAAAACTGTTTACAATGTTTGTAGTTAGGATATAAATAGTTATCCTGGTTCTGCTTATTTTACTCTGGATCAGTTATTATAAATCTTCAGCTTGGTTTGCTTGAAATCATGTCTTTTATAGTTTTTTACAGCACAACAATATTCCATTTTTCTCATCTACCATACAGGTCATTCACCCATTCTTCCAATTGATAGACACCCCCTTAGTTTCTAATTCTTTGCCACAAAAAAAGCTGATATAAATATTTTTGTACATGTAGGCCTTTTCCCTCTTTCTTTGATCTCTTTGGAGTACAGGTCTACTGGTAGTATCTCTGGATCAAATGGTCTAAACAATTTAGTGATTTTTGTGGTATACTTGCACAGAATGATTGCACTAATTTGCAGCCCCACCAACCTGGCATCAATATGCCTGTTTTTCTGAAGGTTTTCTAACATTTGTCATTTTCCATTTTATGTCAATTTTGGATGTGAGGTTGAACCAAACATAAGCTTTATTTATTATTATTATTATTATTTATTTCAAACATGAGCTTTACATATTTTATCCCAGGAGCTCAAAGGTCAGACTTAACAAGCCTAAGAGTGAGAACAGAGTCCTTTTCTCCTACCATTAGAGGAGGTCAGGGCTCTCAGAACTAAATCTGGTCCAGATTGCATGATTTGGTTCCAAGCAAAAGAACCCCTTTAGTGCAGGAGACAGATAAATGCTCCAGTCCCTTGAATCCAGAAGTGGTTAATGATAGAATTTAGTTGTGGGGGAGGAGAAGGGAAAGATTAGAAGTTGGTGCCATTAGCAATTACAAGAGCTCCAACTTGAACTCTATTTTTTAAAAAACAAGTTGATTTTGAAAATGAGAAATTCAAAAAAGTAAAGACATTGACTATCACAATTTCCTAGAGAGATTTAGCCAATATAAAGGGCACCACAACTAAAAATTTCCCAGACTACCTCATTTAGGAAACCATCTCTTTGTTAAGTAGAGAGACATGGAGATTGTTTCTACTGGTTAAGAAAGATCATTTGCAAAACACTACAGAGGAAGGTTGCAGAAAATTAAAAGCAATGCCACTTCACAAAACAATGAAAGGGGTGGAAAGGAAAAAATGAGAGACAGTGTGGTTCAGTGGAAATAGCCATGGGTTGGAAGTCAGAAGACATTTAGTATCCATATGGCCTTTAGCAGATCATTTAACCTCTTTAAAAGGAGAGAGTTGGATTTTTCATGTATTTATGGATGAGAGCAGAAGGAGGACAACTAACAGACACGGAATGGAACAATTTGGCAGAATTTTTATAGCAATCAGTTCTCGTAATAATTCATCGTGGATCCATAACATTTGGGCTCTAAAACCTGGGAACTTAATGTGCTATATGCTGAAGGAGAAAAACACTTAAGAAAATGAAGAAAAACAGCTGGACCTGACCAAGTACATAGAGAAGAAATTGTCCTGGGGCAAAATAAATTTTGAAAATACTTTTGGATCAATTTTCAAAGTATCTAGAGAAGGGAAGTTACTAAAAGATCAGACAAAATCAATTTTATTGACAATTTTATTATGAAAAAGAAGTGTCACTGAAGACATCAGTAACTATTAACACATACTTTTTCTTTTCTCCTTGAGATATTTATGAGAATAATCTACACATGTATTAAAATGATGAAAAATGAGAAAGGAATAGACAAGTTTTCACATATAAGCTTTTCTAACAAATTTCATATCATAGTCACATATTTAACTGAAAGATGTAAAGAATACCAAGTCCTACTATATTTATTTTCTGTCAATTATTTTAAGATGCATATAACTCTATGTAGACCAAAATACAACCCAAAAGCTTTTGTTTTAACAATATATTTCCAATGCATACATAAAGATTATACAAGGTTCCAGGAGCAGCTGGGTGGCGCAGTGGATTGAGAGCCAAGGTTAGAGATGGGTGGTCCTGGGTTCAGAGTTGGTCTCAGACACCTCCTAGCTGTGTGACTACAGGCAAGTCACTTAATCCTCATTGCCTAGCTCTTCTGCCTTGGAACCAATATAAAGCATTGATTCTTAGATGGGAGATAAGGGTTTAAAAAAATTATACAAGGTTCCTTGACAAATACAATTCTAGAAATAACTGTTTATGATCCTCTGACAATTGATATCAATCAATGCATAGAATAGGAAGAATGTGCTAGTGAGGAGTATCCCAATTGTTATAGAAGGTGCTCTGTACAGGGTCCAAAGGAAAGAGAAATCTATGATTAGAAGGTGAAATCTACCATATGTCCCTATCTCTGGATGATGCTGTATTGATTGTTGTTCTGTCATTTTTCAGTGGTGTCTAAGTCTTCAAGACCCCATTTGGAGTTTTCCTGGCAAAGATACTGGAATGGTTTGCCATTTCCTTCTCCAGACCAAGAACTATGGCAGAGTTAAGAGACTTGCACAGGGTCACAGAACTAAGAAGTATCTGAGGCCAGATTTAAATTCAAAAAATGAGTCTTCCTGATTTCAGGTCTAGTACTACATCCACTGTGCACCTAAATGTACAAGAAACATGTTTATTACAAGAGTTTTGGTTTTCTCTTTCTTTTTCCCCAATGGGAAGGAAAAGAGTGACAGGAGAAGATAGATTTTTTTTTAAACCCTTACCTTCCATCTTAGAGTCAATACTGTGTTTTGGCTCCAAGGCAGAAGAGTGGTAAGGGCTAGGCAATGGGGGTCAAGTGACTTGCCCAGGGTCACACATCTGGGAAGTGTCTGAGGCCAGATTTGAACCTAGGACCTCCCTTCTCTAGGGCTAGCTCTCAATCCACTGAGCTATCCAGCTGCTCCCAGAAGATAGATTTTTGTTAATTAAAAAAAATTTTTTTTTAAACCCAGAGAAAGACCTTTAGCAGTGGAACTTGACTTGGAGGAGCTCAAGTGTGGGACCTCAGACTGCTTCCCTAAGATGATCACATGGTGAGAAGATGGCAGCGTGGAAGCAGCGAAAGTTCAGATCTCGGAAACCCTTCCTTACAGATCGCAAACCAAAAGTGCTCCTAAGACACTGAAATTCAAGCTGAACAACAGGATAGACCAGGAACCTCCTGGACCTGGATCAAAAGGTACCGCACCCCAAAAGCCAGAACCCTAGATCACTTGGATCTAAGGGGTAGGCAGAAGGAAGGTCCCAGGACCCATCCCCCCAACCCAGAGTGCTGAGCCCACGGCAGCAGCCGGAACCTCAGGGCTCTGAGGACTCACCTTGAAAGCAACCTGAGCAAGTCTCCAGGGCTCCCAACACAGATGGCAGGGAAACATAGAGAGAAGGGGGAAGCCTGTAGCCCCCTGGCTGGGTCCTTCCATCTGAATCTCAAGAGAGGTCCCAGCTTTAGGGCACCAGCTGAACCCAATCCCATCAGGAGCCCTCAGAGCTACTGAAAGGACAGAAAACTCAGGGCTGGCAAAGGGGTTGCTCCAAAGAGGGTACCTTGAAAGTAACCTGGGCCAGTCTCAGGGCATTCAACACAGACTGTGGAGGAGGAGGTTGTTTTTTTTTCTTTTCTCTTTTTTCTTGGCTTGGGGATCATTCGGCCCACTCCACCTATCCAGAGCCCTCAGAGCTTCTGAAAGAACAAAAACCTCAGGGCCCAGGGAAGGGCTTACCTTAAAAACAACCTGGGCCAGTCTCCAGGCATTAAACACAGACTGTGGAGGAGGAGGTTTTTTTTTTGCTTCAGGGCTCATTCAGCCCAAACCAGGTGAACCTAATCCCATCAGGATCCCTCAGAACCCAGGGAAGCCACGACCCCTCCCCCCTTAGAGAGCAGGGTCGTCTGAAAAAAAAAAAAAAACAGAAACCTAGAGGCCAAGTCAAGATGGCAGTCTAGAAGGAGCATAGACCTGGCAGCCTAGCCAGAGAGTAAACCCAGCCCAACTAAACTGAACTCAATCCCATCAAAAGTCTCCAGAACACAGGGAAGCCCAGGCTCCCCACCCATCCTCACTGACTGCTGGACTTTAAGCCAATCAAAAGCCTCCAGAGGACAGAAAAGCTCAAACTCCCAACAACCCTCCCCCAGAGATTATACCAAGAGATCTTCTGTTAAAGCTCCAAGAGGGGAAACCTATAGAAGTCCCCAAAAAACAAAAAAATGAGAGGAACAAGAGCACAGACAAATACGGGGAGTGAAGAAGGGGTGAATTTGAACAAACAACAGAAAAAGAAGAAAGAAACTACAATAGACAGCTACTACTCAGCAAATGGAACAGAGGGGGAGAGATCAGCAAACGATAAACCAGAAATCCCAGCATATTAGATACAGGCTGTGGAAGAACTCAAAATACAACTAAGAGAGGCTGAAGAAAATTGGGAAAAGAACTTAAAAATTAAGATAAGTCATCTGGAAACAGAGGCACTTGAACTAAAACAAGAAAATAATGTCGTGAAAGCCAAAATCATCCAGCTGGAAAATGAGGCAAAGGAGATGAAAGATGAGGCAAAGGAGATGAAAGACAAGGTAAAGAGGATGAAAGACGATCTTCAAAGAAAATCAGACCAGAAGGAAAAAGACGACCAAAAAGCCAGAGATGAAATCCAATCTTTAAGAACCAGAGTAAAACAACTAGAATCAAGTGACCTCACAAGGCAGCAGGACACTATAAAACAAAACAAAAAGAATGAAAAAATTGAGGAAAATGTGAAGCATCTCATTCACAAAACAGACGATTTAGAAAATTGTTCAAGAAGGGACAATTTAAGAATAATTGGACTACCAGAAGACCACAACAAAAGAAAAAGCCTGGACGTAATACTAGAGGAAATTATCCAGGAAAACTGTCCCAAGATCCTAGAACAAGAGGGGAAAGTGGAGATTGAAAGGATCCACAGATCACCCCCTGTATTTAATCCCCAACTGACAACACCAAGAAATGTTATAGCCAAATTCAAAAACAATCAGATGAAATCAGATATTACAATCAGATATTACAAGCTGCCAAGAAGAACCCATTCAGATACCATGGAAACACGGTGAGGATAACACAGGATCTGTCTGCATCCACACTGAAGGACCGAAAGGCATGGAATACAATATTCCGGAAAGCAGGGGAACTAGGTCTACAGCCAAGAATAAAATACCCATCAAAACTGACTATATTCTTAAAGGGAAAAGTATGGTCATTTAACACAACAGAAGAGTTCCAAACATTCATAAATAAAAGACCAGACCTGAACAGAAAATTTGAAGTCCAACCACAGAACTCAAGAGAATCATCAAAAGGTAATTAAAAAAGAGGGGAAAAAACAACAACAACAACAACAACAACAAAATTTAAGAGACTCAATAAGTTAAAATGATATGTATCCCTATAAGAAAAGAGGTCAATGGCAACTCTTAAAAACTGTTGCTATCACCTGAGCAGCTAGAAGAACTACACTCAGAGAGAACAGTGACAAACTGTATAGGATGAAAGGACAAGACATAAATAGGTATATAGAGATATGCATGCATAAATACATATACATGTGTATGTATATATATATATATATACATATATATACATGACTAAAGCTAAAAAAGAAAAGAGGTTATGACTAAAAGAAATGGGAAAAGAAACAAATGGGGGTGAATTTATATGTCACAAAGAAGCTCATGGCGGGAGGGGAGAGAACATCGATACACTGGAAGGGTAAAGAGGTTGGAGATAGGAAATACTCAACTCTTACGTACTTTGAAACTGACCCAAAGAGGGAAGAACAATCCAACCCATTGGGGAAGAAAATAGATTTGCGCCCTATAGGGGAGTAGAAGGGTAAAAAACAGACTGGTGGGGAGGGAAGCAGTACAAGGGAGGGAAATTTTAAAAAGACTACAGGGAAAAATAAGGGAGGGAATAAGAAGTGAGGGGGGTAGAAAGGGAAATACAAGGGGGACTGATTTAAAGTAAATCACTGGACTAAAAGGTATAGCTGAAGAAGAAAGGTTAGAATTAGGGAAGGATATCAAAATGCCAGGGAGTCCACAAGTGACAGTCATAACATTGAACGTGAATGGGATGAACTCACCCATAAAATGTAGACGAATAGCAGAATGGATTAGAATCCAAAACCCTACCATATGTTGTCTTCAAGAAACACACATGAGGCGGGTAGACACCCACAAGGTCAGAATTAAAGGATGGAGTGAAACCTTCTGGGCCTCAACTGACAGAAAGAAGGCAGGAGTGGTAATCATGATATCTGATAAATCCAAAGCAAAAATAGACCTGATCAAAAGGGATAGGGAAGGTGATTATATTTTGTTAAAAGGGACTTTAGACAATGAGGAAATATCACTAATCAACATGTATGCACCAAATAATATAGCACCCAAATTTCTAATGGAGAAACTTGGAGAATTGAAGGAAGAAATAGACAGCAAAACCATATTAGTGGGAGACTTGAACCAACCATTATCAAATTTAGATAAATCAAATCAAAAAATAAATAAGAAAGAGGTAAAAGAAGTGAATGAAATCTTAGAAAAATTAGAATTAATAGACATATGGAGAAAAATAAATAGGGATAAAAAGGAATACACCTTCTTCTCAGTACCACATGGCACATTCACAAAGATTGACCATACATTAGGTCACAGAAACATGGCACACAAATGCAGAAAAGCAGAAATAATAAATGCAGTCTTTTCAGATCACAAGGCAATAAAAATAATGATCAGTAATGGTACATGGAAAACCAAATAAAAAACTAATTGGAAATTAAACAATATGATACTCCAAAATCATTTAGTTAGAGAAGAAATCATAGAAACAATTAATAATTTCACCGAGGAAAATGACAATGGCGCGACATCCTTTCAAACCTTTTGGGATGCAGCCAAAGCAGTAATCAGAGGTAAATTCATATCCCTGAGTGCATATATTAACAAATTAGGGAGAGCAGAGATCAATCAATTGGAAATGCAAATAAAAAAACTCAAAAGCGACCAAATTAAAAACCCCCAGCAGAAAACCAAACTAGAAATCCTAAAAATTAAGGGAGAAATTAATAAAATTGAAAGTGATAGAACTATTGATTTAATAAATAAGACAAGAAGCTGGTACTTTGAAAAAACAAACAAAATAGACAAAGTACTGGTCAATCTAATTAAAAAAAGGAAGGAAGAAAAGCAAATTAACAGCATCAAAGATGAAAAGGGGAACATCACCTCTGATGAAGAGAAGGCAATCATTAAAAATTACTTTGCCCAATTATATGGCAATAAATACACCAATTTAGGTGATATGGATGAATATATACAAAAACACAAACTGCCTAGACTAACAGAAGAAGAAATAGAATTCTTAAATAATCCCATATCAGAAAATGAAATCCAACAAGCCATCAAAGAACTTCCTAAGAAAAAAATCTCCAGGGCCTGATGGATTCACCAGTGAATTCTATCAAACATTCAGAGAACAGTTAATCCCAATACTATATAAACTATTTGACATAATAAGCAAAGAGGGAGTTCTATCAAACTCCTTTTATGACACAAACATGGTACTGATTCCAAAACCAGGCAAATCAAAAACAGAGAAAGAAAACTATAGACCAATCTCCCTAGTGAATATAGATGCAAAAATCTTAAATAGGATACTAGCAAAAAGACTCCAGCAAGTGATCAGAAGGATCATTCACCATGATCAAGTAGGATTTATACCAGGGATGCAGGGCTGGTTCAATATTAGGAAAACCATCCACATAATTGACCACATCAACAAGCAAACCAACAAGAACCACATGATTATCTCAATAGATGCAGAAAAAGGCTTTGATAAAATACAACACCCATTCCTATTAAAAACACTAGAAAGCATAGGAATAGAAGGGTCGTTCCTAAAAATAATAAACAGTATATATATAAAACCATCAGCTAATATCATCTGCAATGGGGATAAACTAGATGCATTTCCAATAAGATCAGGAGTGAAAAAAGGATGCCCATTATCACCTCTACTATTTGACATTGTACTAGAAACACTAGCAGTAGCAATTGGAGAAGAAAAAGAAATTGAAGGCATCAAAATAGGCAAGGAGGAGACCAAGTTATCACTCTTTGCAGATGATATGATGGTCTACTTAAAGAATCCTAGAATTTCAACCAAAAAGCTAATTGAAATAATCAACAACTTTAGCAAAGTTGCAGGATACAAAATAAACCCACATAAGTCATCAGCATTCCTATATATCTCCAACACAGCTCAGCAGCAAAATCTAGAAAGAGAAATCCCATTCAAAATCACCTTAGACAAAATAAAATACCTAGGAATCTATCTCCCAAGACAAACACAGGAACTATATGAACACAACTACAAAACACTCACCACATAACTAAAACTAGACTTGAGCAATTGGAAAAACATTAACTGCTCATGGATAGGACAAGCCAATATAATAAAAATGACCATCCTACCCAAACTTATCTATCTATTTAGTGCCATACCCATTGAACTCCCAAAAAATTTCTTTACTGATTTAGAAAAAACCATAACAAAGTTCATTTGGAAGAACAAAAGATCAAGGATATCCAGGGAAATAATGAAAAAAAACACACAAATGAGGGGGGCCTTGCAGTCCCAGACCTCAAACTATATTACAAAGCAGCAGTCATCAAAACAATGTGGTACTGGCTAAGAGACAGAAAGGAGGATCAGTGGAATAGACTAGGGGCAAGCAACCTCAGTAAGACAGTATACGATAAACCCAAAGATCCCAGCTTTTGGGACAAAAATCCACTATTCAATAAAAACTGCTGGGAAAATTGGAAGACAGTATGGGAGAGACTAGGAATAGATCAACACCTCACACCCTACACCAAGATAAATTCAAAATGGGTGAATGACTTAAACATAAAGAAGGAAACCATAAGTAAATTGGGTAAGCACAGAATAGTATACATGTCAGACCTTTGGCAGGGGAAAGACTTTAAAACCAAGCAAGACATAGAAAGAGTCACAAAATGTAAAATAAATAATTTTGACTATATCAAATTAAAAAGCTTTTGTACAAACAAAACCAATGTAACTAAAATCAGAAGGGAAACAACAAATTGGGAAAAAATCTTCATAGAAACCTCTGACAAAGGTTTAATTACTCAAATTTATAAAGAGCTAAATCAATTGTACAAAAAATCAAGCCATTCTCCAATTGATAAATAGGCAAGGGACATGGATAGGCAGTTTTCAGATAAAGAAATCAAAACTATTAATAAGCACATGAAAAAGTGTTCTAAATCTCTTATAATCAGAGAGATGCAAATCAAAACAACTCTGAGGTATCACCTCACACCCAACAGATTGGCTAAAATGATAGCAAAGGAAAGTAATGAATGCTGGAGGGGATGTGGCAAAGTAGGGACATTAATTCATTGCTGGTGGAGTTGTGAACTGATCCAACCATTCTGGAGGGCAATTTGGAACTATGGCCAAAGGGCGATAAAAGAATGTTTACCCTTTCATCCAGCCATAGCACTGCTGGGTCTGTACCCCAAAGAGATAATGGAGAAAAAGACTTGTACAAGAATATTCATAGCTGCGTTCTTTGTGGTGGCCAAAAATTGGAAGACGAAGGGATGCCCATCAATTGGGGAATGGCTGAACAAATTGTGGTATCTGTTGGTGATGAAATACTATTGTGCAAAAAGGAATAATAAAGTGGAAGAACTCTATGGAGACTGGAACGACCTCCAGGAAGTGATACAGAGCGAGAGGAGCAGAACCAAGAGAACATTGTACACAGAGACTGATACACTGTGGTACAATCGAAAGTAATGGATTTCTCCATTAGTGGCAGTGCAATGTCCCTGAACAATCTGCAGGGATCTAGGAGAAAAAACACTATCCATAAGCAGAGGACAAACTGTGGGAGTAGAAACACCGAGGAAAAGCAACTGCCTGACTATAGCAGTTGAGGGGACATGACAAGAGGAGAGACTCTAAACGAACACTCTAATGCAAATATTAACAACATGGCAATGGGTTCGAATCAAGAACACATGTGACACCCAGTGGAATCACGCGTCGGCTACAGGGGGTGGGGGGTGAGGAAAAGAAAATGATCTTTGTCTTTAATGAATAATGCATGGAAATGATCAAATAAAATATTATAAAATTAAAAAAAATAAAAAATAAAAAAATAAAACCCAGAGAAAGGCCTCTAATGGTTTGGGTAGCTCTTCTATAGAAGATCATGAACAAGAATAAGGATGTAGAAAAATATAGAATAAGAATAAAAATAAATCAATCAATGAATGAAATAAATAGCTCATTCCTTTATTTTTATTATTTTATTTATTAAGGTTTTGCTATTTCTATTACTTATAGGTAGGTATATATTACTATGTCCCTTTGTGGTCAATTTCCCTTTGGATGATAGATCTCTAGTCCTGGATTTAGAAAGCTTCATTTTCCTGGGTTCAAATCTAGTCTCAAATACTTACTAGATGTGTGACCCTTGGACAGATCACTTAACCCTGTTTGCCTCGATTTCTTCATCTGTAAAATAAGCTGAAGACAGAAATGGCAAACCACTCCATTATCTCTGCCAAGAAAACCACAAATGGAGTCAGAAGAATTGGGCATGACTGAAAAGACTGAACAATAATGTATAAATCATATGAGTATCTTAGAGGATAGTGTTCTGGACTGTGTCAAAAAGACCTGAATTTAAACATGGCTTCAGGTACTTCCTAGCTATGTGACCCTAGGCAACTCACTTAATCTTTCTCAGCCTCAATTTCCTCATCTATAAAATGGAGGTAATAATAGCCCCTACTCTAAAGGCAAGAATCAAATGAGATATTTATGAGTCATTTTGCACACTTTAAAGCTCTATGTAAATGCTGGCTATTATTATATGCCAGCCACTATGGATGGTTTTTGTCCAATTACACTAATTAAGGGAGTAGCTAAAATATATAAGGAAGTATAGATTGTTTCCAAGAAGTCTGGGCAGGATGTTATCCTATTTATGTAAAGGTCAAAGTCTTGTGGAAACTAGAATCTTATTTGTCCAGGAGGAGAGTTAGGAAAGTAGGAAGAGATGAAAAGAAAGGAATGACATTGACAGCACTGTGGCTGGGGGATTCCTGGCCAAATGCCAGAAATCTCTTTGAAAAGAATGCTGCCCCAATTTTACACTTCTCTGGCACTGATGTGACTGTAGCCAAGACAGATTAGGAAGGACAAGCCAAGAAGCTGCTAGAATTAATGGGGATAATAATATTTGTACCATCTACTTCACAGGGTGGTTGTGAGAAAAAACAGGCAGCAAACTAACTCTGAAGTGCAATGTGAGCAATCAAAATAATAACAGTTCCTAATGATTCGCATTTGAGTAGTTGAGATTAGTGCAACATCATCGTATCCACCATCTTGATGTTGTTGCTAGTTTGTAATGCATCCCATGTTTCTGGCTAGTTACTTTATTGCAGAGACAAAATGTCAACTTGCCTAAAATGTGGCTGCTCCTTACTTCCCCGTTAGAATACTTAGTCTTCTTCGAGGCTTATTTGTCAAAGATGTCTCTTTCTATTTTTTCATTCCTCTCTGGTTGTTAGTTCTCTTTTCCTCCTTAAAAAATGTTATATTTCCTACATCATCAGAGATCTGTAGCTAAAGGGGACCTCAGAGGTCATCTAACTCAACACAGCAGGGCTTTCTACCATTTCTCTAGGACAACATGAACATCTTACCGTGCAGGAACTGTTTTTCATTTTTGCCTCTGTATCCTCAGGCATAGTACAATTACTTTCATGTAGTAGGCACTTAAAAAATATTTGCGGTTGTTGTTGTTCAGTTGTTTTTCAGTGATGTTTGACTCTTCATGACCCCATTCAGGGTTTTCTTGGCAAAGATACTATAATGGTTTACCATTTCCTTCTCCAGCTCATTTGATAGATGAAGAACTGAGGCAAACAGGGTGAAGTGACTTGTCCAGGGCCACAAAGTTAGTAAGTGTCTGAGGCTAGTTTTGAGCTCAGGTCTTCCTGATGCTAGATCTGGGCCTCTAATCACTGGATCACCATGTTTGGGGAATTACATCACATTAAATGGAATAATCCTTTCCTCAGGAACTATGTTATACTTTGGTCTCTCTAGTGGATTTGAATGGGGAATGTTGAGATATTCTCATAATTGACAAATTTGTCTTTTCTGAACTCTAGGAGTTATCTGTTGTGTTGTATTGAATAGTATGAAGTCTTTCTTTTTTTTTTTGGTAGTTTAATATTTTACTTTCCCAATTACATGAAATAATCTTTTACACATATCTCCTGAAATTATAATATCTTTGTAATATTCTTTCTTTCCCACCCCCCTTGAGATGGTAAGCGTGATCTTCAAAACATTTATATATTGGTCATTGTTGTCAGAGAATACTCATTAACCCCAAAATAAAATCTTCAATGAGCCAATATCAAAGATAGTATGCTTTGATCTGCATCTGACTCCAACAGTTCTTTCTTTGGAGGTGGATAGCATTGTTTATCATAAGCCCTTTAGAATTGTCGCAGATCATTGTGTTGCTGAGAGTATATAAATCTTTCACAGTTGATCACTCCACAATATTGCCGTTACTGTGTACAATGTTTTCCTGGTTCTGCTTATTTCACTCTGAATCAGTTAATGTAGGTCTTTCCAGCTTTTTGTGAAATCATCCAGCTCATCGTTTCTTATAGTACAATAGAATTCCATGACCAATGTATACCACAATTTGTTCAGCCATTCCCCAATTGACGGACATCCTTTCAATATCCAATTCTTTGCCATCACAAAAAAAAAAAAGAGTTGCCATAAATATTTTTGTATAAGCAGGTCTTTTCCTTTTTTTTATGATCTCTTTGTTATATAGATCCAGTATTGCAGGATCAAAGGATATGCAGTTTTATAGCCCTTTGGGCAGAGTTCCAAATTACTTTCCAGAATGGTTGGATCAGTTCACAACTCCATCAACAATGCATTAGTCTCGGGGGCAGCTGGGTAACTCAGTGGATTGAGTTAATATTTTACTTTCCCAATTACATGAGGTCCTAGGTTCAAATCTGGCCTCAGACACTTTTCAGCTGTGTGACCCTGGGCAAGTCCCTTGACCCCCATTACCTAGCCCTTACCACTCTTCTGCCTTGGAGCCAATACACAGTATTGACTCTAAGATGGAAGGTAAGGGTTTAAAAAAAAACCAAACAAATAATGCGTTAGTGTCCCAATTTTGCCACATGCCCTCCATCATTAGTCACTATCTCTTACTGTCATATTGACTAATCTGAAAAGTGTGAGGCAGTACCTCAGAGTTGCTTTAATTTGCAGTTCTTTAATCAAGAGTTATTTAGAACAGTTTTTTTCCATATGATTATTGACAGCTTTGATTTCTTCATCTGAAAATTGCTTGTTCATTTTCTTTGACCACTTGTCAATTAGGGAATGATTTTTATTCTTCTAAACTTGACTTGGTTCTCTATAAATTTAAGAAATTAGACCTGTCTGAGAAAAATCTTGTTATAATTTTTTTCCCTTCTAATCTTGGTTACATTTATTTTGTTTATACAAAAGTCTTTTAATTTTATATAATCAAAATGATTATTTTACATCTTATAATGTTCTCTATCTCTTGTTTGGTCATAAGTTCTTCTAATGACAAATTTTTAAAGAGGTATAAGTATCATCTTCCTATATAGCAATGTAAACAATTTAAGGGGGCAACTGGGTGGCTCAGTGGATTGAGAGCCAGGCCCAGAGACCAGAGGTCCTGGGTTCAAATATGGCCTCATAGATGGCCCAGATGTGTGACCCTGGACACATCACTTGACTCCCATTGCCTAGCCCTTAACACTTCTGACTTAGAACCAATACACAGTATTGAATCTAAGAAAGTAAGGATTTAAAAAACAAAACAAAACAAATTTTAACCTCATTGAATCTCTTAAGTTTTCTCTTTCTTGCTACCTTTTTATGCTTCTCTTGATTTTCTGTTCAGGTCTGGTCTTTTCATCAGAAATGCTTGGAAATCTTCTAGTGCATTAAAAGACTGCTTTTTCCTCCAATAGTATATATTTAATTTTGCTTGGTCAGTGATTCTAAGTTGTAAACCTTGCTCCTTTTCTTTTGGAATATCACATTCCAAGTCCTCTGATACTTTAATGTAGAAGCTACTAAGTCCTGTGTAATTCTGACTATTTCCATAATACTTGAATTCTCTCTGGTTGCTTATAATATTTTCTCCTTAGTCTAGAAGCTCTGTAACTTGGTTATAATATTCTTGGGAGTTTTCCTTTGGGGATTTCTTTCAGGAGGTTACTGGTAAATATTTTCCATTTCTATTTTACCCTCTGGTTCAAGAATATCAGGGTAGTTTTCTTTGATAATTTCTTGTAATATGATCCCTAGGCTTTTTTTTATCATGGCTTTCAGGTAGTCCAATAATTCTAAAATATTTTCTTCTGAATCTATTTTCCAAGTTTGTTGTTTTTCAAGTGGGATATTTAATATTTTCTACAATTTTTTCATTCCTTTGAATTTATTTTATGGTTTCTTGAAGTCTCATGAAGTCACTAGCTTCAACCTACCTGATTCTACTTTTTAAGAAATTATTTTCTTCAGTAAGCTTTTGAACCTTCTTTTCCATTTAGCTAATTCTGCTTTTTAAGAAATTCTTTTCTTCATTGGATTTTTGTACCTATTTTTCTATTTGACCAATTCTATTTTTTAAAAATTTCTTCTCTTTAGTGGATTTTTGAGTTACCTTTATTATTTGGTCACTATTACTTTTAAAGTGTTATTTTCTTCTTTTAAATCATTTATGCCACATATATAAACATATTATATATAATTTCTTTTCCCCATTTTTCCTTTGCCTCTCTTATCTGAGTTTCATTGAGCTCTTCCAGAGCTTGACAACAATTCCCATTTTTCTTTGAGGTTTTGCATGTAGCTCCTTTTGATCTTATTGTTTGTGCCTTATGCTACTTGATCTCCATAATAATTTTCTATAGTTAGGCATTTGGGATTTTTTTGTGTGTGTTTGTTCATTTTCCCAGTCTTTTTCTAGACTTTTATTTTTATTCTAAAAATGGGCTCTGTTTCCAGTATAGATTTGAAAGTCAAAGAACTATTGATTTAATAAATAAGACTAGAAGCTGGTACTTTGAAAAAACAAATAAAATAGACAAAGTACTAGTCAGTCTAATTAAAAAAAGGAAAGAAATAAACCAAATTGACAGTATCTAAGATGAAAAAGGAGACCTCACCTCTAATGAAGAGGAAATTAAGGCAATCATTAAAAACTACTATGCCCAATTATATGGCAACAAATATAGCAATCTAGGTGATATAGATGAACACTTACAAAAATACAAATTGCCTAGACTAAAAAAGGAAGAAATAAATTACCTTAACAACCTCATTTCAGAAAAAGAAATTGAACAAGCCATCAAAGAACTCCCTAAGAAAAAATCCCCAGGTCCAGATGGATTCACAAATGAATTCTATCAAACATTCAAAGAACAACTAATCCCAATATTAAACAAACTATTTGACAGAATAGGCCAAGAAGGAGTTTTACCAAATTCATTCTACGACACAAACATGGTACTGATCCAGTATAGGGGAGAAACTTTTTTTGAACTTCAGTATTCTCTTGCTGCTATCTAACTGCTATGTAATTCTGGATATCTAGAAGTAGTATGATGGCCTGTGGACTGAGAGCTCTGGAAGCCACCTCCCACTGCTGATTTGGTCTCCATCAGGGTCTGTTGCTGGCTTATAAGACCAGGAACACTGTCAGGGCTCAGGGCCTCACCACAGGCTTACACTGGCACTCAGGGTCTTACAGGGGCCTCAGTGTACTGGGGCTCAGAACTTCCAGCGGTGGGCATGGGGGTAATCTGCTGCTACCTTAAGTTGCAAATTAATAAAGTGATATTTTAAAACTAAAAATACAGTCTCTGGAGAATTTAATTCATTACAGTACCAATGAGTTCCAACAAAGGAGTACAAAGAAGAGATTTGCAAAATCTGCTTGCTTATTCTAGGACAAAAGAGGCCATTCTTATCATAGGGGAGTGGACATACTATACTGCGAAGGGGAAGTCATGAAACAAGGACTGAGAATTTGTAACTAGAAAGAACAATTTAGAAGGTGAGCATTCCAGTCTGGGAATGTGTAGCTTATTTTGTTTGTTTTTTTTTAAATTCGGGCAACCTGTGATTCTACCTTGGTATTTTTTTCTTCTGAATGTTGTATTTTCTTTTCCTTTGTAAATAAATCACACAAACCTTCTTGTAGCCTAGAATGTGTAGCTGGAGTGTGCAAGGAAAGGGAGAAATAGTTGTTAGAAATGAGCATTGAGAATTCTGTGGCAGCAACAATAGTAAAAATAAGGACTGGTGATTCTGGATTACCTAATTAACCTGGGGAACCATCAGCTCAGGTCAAGAAGGTTCTGTGCCTCAAGTTGGGGTTCAGTGATCAGGGATGTTTACAAGTCAGTGAAAATCATAGGGGGCAAAGGTTAAGGTCTCTTGGATGGACTCCAAGGAAGAGCTAGTGTCCCCCAGGAAGCTGGAGTTGTTTCATGAGACCTAAAAACCCAGACTAAATTCTTCACAATAGTTCCTTGTTAAAGACAAAAAGAAATACTTTAAATATGCTTTTGATGTCTTCTATATTCCCAGTAATAAATAAAGAAGCCACAAGGCCTTAAGGATGGTGCATTTGGGGACCTTTTGATGTAAAACAATTGATGTAATTAGGAAAAAAAACAAAAAAGCTGTTCAAAGTATTGAAAAAGCAGAACGTGGAGAGAAATGTGGGTTGTGTTTCTTTATTACTGACAACCAGAGATTGTGTCGACTGGTCAACAGAAGTGCAAAATTGGTTTGGGTAGACATAATCCCATAGGAATTTTCCTTGCTCTGATTTTATATGATCACCAAGCACCCTTCTGGTCTTAATTTGGGTTCCCACACAGACTTCCCTACTGAGGAGATAATGTGCTGACTGGCTAAGCAAATATTAAACTGCTCGGGCAGCTATATTTCTCATTGTAAATTACTAAATTGATTTTCTGGTACAAATCAATCTCATGTGAATTTGAACAGCGTGAGCTAGTTTATCTCATGGCCTAATCGTCACTGGATAAGCTGACCATCAAGGTTCCTACAGAATTTCTTAGACAAAGGACAGAGGAATAAAAACTTTGAGTCCTTTTCTGACAATTTCCTATTTTCCACAACTGTTGCTGCCACTTCTACTGGCTCTTATTACCCTCCCCATTCCCCCAACATCTGTATAGCACCTCTCCTCAACTCACACATAGGTGATTCTTCTACTGACAATTTCCTCCAAGTTCAAAGTACTCTGTGCTACACTGTTCAGAACCAGAGATCTGAGCCCCATTCGGTGTGTTTACTTTTACTAGTTGGTCAGAGGATACATTTAATTGAGAGCAAAGGCATTTATGAAATAGGAGAGTAAGGAAATAATAGGAAACTTGGATAGTTAGATCCTGGGTAGAGGGACAAATCATATCTTTGAAGCGCAGAGCTGCCAGTATCTTCTAGTAATGTTATTATACTGCTGGTCCTGTTTATTGATGGTTTTATGTGGTATGTAGTCACTGCTGGGTGTTGATCTTTGCTGGTCTCTTAGGCTCACTGCTAGATTGTCCTCTGCTGACCCTGTGGTCATTGTCAGTTCCTGCCAGCCATGACTCCCCTTAGGCAGGGTGTTATGGAACCTTTCTGTGTTTTCTAGCTTTTGGCTTTAGCTTCAGACTTCTCAGTGAGATATTATATCTTTCCTACAAGCAGAAGAATGGACTCTGACATACTTCTTTTAGCATTAAGCCAAGAGATTTAAGCTATAGCTCTTTTATAAAGTTAGGATCTTCATTTATATACACAGTTATCAGACTTGGGAAAAAATTCTTAGCTGCTTTTTCTCCATTACAAGGAGAGAGAGTACCAGTCATCAGAGCCTCAGCTGCGATAGACTTTTCCTCTCCCAAAAGGAGAGTCCTTGCCCCAGGGGCCAAGCTCCTTGGAAACCCAGAATAGCCACCCAGATAAGTAATGCCTGCAGGCACTATTCTATTTCTTGACTTCCACTTCTTTCTCACCAAGATATTTTCTATATGAACCTATTTCTGACATAGGGTTAAAAAGTCCTTGTATCTTCTCACTTAATGTTAAATTGCCAAAATAGACTCAGTAAGCATAATTTTAGAGACTGTCTTTTCAACAAAGTGCAAAGGATTTTTTGCGTCTAAGGCTTCATCATTTTCCCAGTACTAAGAATCTTTTCCTTCACTCATGAAGATAGAAGGAAGAAAGGCAGAGGCAAAATAACCTTAAATAGAGCACTTTCAAAACACCTCTCTGTCTTTATTTTGTTTCAGCTTCTTGTCTTCATTATGTAAATTTAAAAAATGTTTGTACAGTCTTTGCTTCTAATTTTGTTGTTATTCAGTCATGTCAGTTGTGTCTGGTTCTTTATGACCCCATTTGGAGTTTTCTTGGCAAAGATACCAGAGCGATTTTCCATTTCCTGCTCCAGCTCATTTTAAGGATGAGAAAACTGAGGCAAACAGGGTTAAGTGACTTGCCCAGCTATTAAGTATCTGAGGCCAGATTTGAATTCACAAAGATGAGTCTTCCTGACTCCAGGCCTGGCACTCTATTTCATTATGTAAATATAAGTGGAACGAAGTCTTTACTTTTTGTACTCTACACTTTATAAAACACTTCACCATCCATGATCTCATTAAAACTTCTCAATATCAAACTACAGATATTATTATCCCTCCTACCTTTGTTATTTGAAAAGTTAATAAACATTGCTTTAGTGATTCATAAAAATGTTAAACAGCACATGACCAAGCACAGACACCTGTGATACTCTATACTGAAGAAGCTGACACACAGCCATCAATACAAATTAGTTTCAAATGCACATAATTTACTCTTTTTCTTGCTAATATTTTAATAGTTTTTGGAAGACAATTATGAAATATTTTGTGGTATAGTAGAAAGAATAAGATCTAGGTTCAGATCTCAGTTCTGCCACTTCTTTTCAGTATCACTTTGGGCCAATGATTTAACCCTTCTGAATTAAATAGCCCCAGTTTCTTCATCTATAAAATAAGAGGGTTGGTTAAGGTGGAGTCTAACATCCTTCTAAGTAGTTATTTCAATAAGTCAATAAACAAAAATCCACCCTTTCTTCCCCCATTCCAATTTATCATCTTCCAATTCAGAATGAAAGAAAAACCTTGTTATAAACATTACTGGTCAAGCAAAATAAATTTCCAAATCAGCCACATCCAAAAAAATATGTCTCATTCTTCATCCTTCACTTTTCTATTAGAACATGAGTAATATGTCATTAGTTCTCTGGAACTGTAGTTCATCATTAAACTGATCAGAATTCAGAGTGTTTTCAAAGTTTTCTTTTTACTCAATTGTCATTGAATTAATTATCCTGGTTCTGTTCATTTCACTTTGCATCAGTTCTTCCTAGTCTTCCTAGGTTCCCCTGAAACCATTTCCTTCATCATTTCTTAGACCATAATAATATTCCACCACATTTATATACCATAACTTGTTATGCTATTCCTCAGGTTATGGACACCTCATTAGATTCTCTTGCTTTGCCATCTGAGAAAGAGCCATAAATATTTTTGTACTTTCTTAGAGTTTATTTTGCTTAGGACTAATCTCTCCCTTTATATAGTCTCCTTTTATTTTTTTCCCCCTTCTCCCTTCTTCTCTTTCCCTTCTATTTCCTTTTTAAGTAAAATGTATTTCTGTACCCAGTTTTTGTGTGTGTGTGTGTATGTATTCTTCCCCCTTTTGCCTATTTAAGAGAAGAGTCAAGTTCAACTACCAAGTGTTCCTCCTCAAGCCCTCTTCCTTGTTTGTGTAGATATTTATTTGTTCACCCTGATTATGTGAGATAATTTCCTCTAATCTTCATTTCCTTTTTCTATCCATTTTTTTCATCAAGATATAACAGAACCGCTCCTGAGCTTAATCTATTTAGATTCTCTCTATGACTCTTGATGACAATAGGGTTCAGAGGGGACACATGTATCCTATCACCATATTAAATATATGAAATTTTGTTGCTCAGTTGTTACCCCATTCAGGATTATCTTGGTAAAGATCATGAAGCAGTTTGCCATTTCCTTCACCAGCTCATTTTATAGATGAGAAAACTAAGGTAAAGAGGATTGAATGATTTGCCCAGGGTCACACAGTGTCAGGGGCCAGATTTGAACTCAAGAAGATTAATCTTCCTGACTCAAGGCCTGGCATTCTGTCCACTGTGACACCTTGCTACTTAATGTAGTTTCCTTGTTTAGTCCTTTATCATTGTTCATTCATGTTTATCATTATGTTTCTCTTAAATCTTATATTTGAATTTCAAAGATTCTGTGCAGCTCTGGTCTTTTTTATCAGAAATGCTTGAAGTCCTCTTTTTCATTAAAAATCCATTTGTTTATAATCAGTTTTTCTGGACAAGTTATTTTTGGTTCTAAGTCTATATCATTTGCCTTCTGGAAGAACATATTCCAAGTGCTTAGCTCCTTTGTAGTGGTACTTGATAAATGATGTGTGTTTCTGATTATGGCTCCTCATTGAATTCTTTCTTTATGACAATTTACAGATTTTTTTGTTTTTCTGTTTTTGTTTTAACCTGAAGCTCTGAATTTTGGGTATAGTAGTCCTCAAAGTTTTTGTTTTCAGTTTCTTTCTTGAGGTAACTGGGAGATTCTATTTCTACTTTACCTTCTGGTTTTAGAGGAATTTGGATAGGGTTTTTGTTGTTGTTTTTAAGATTTCTCAAAATAAAATATCCATGGTCTTTTCTGATCATGGTGTTGCAATAGTGATACTTAAGGGGTTTTTTTTCTCCTTACTCTGTTTTCTAGGTCAATTATTTTCGCTTTAAGAAACCTTACATTGCATTTGATTTCTTTTTCAATCTTTTAATTTTGTTCTAGTATTTCTTGTTGTTTCACAGTCATTGGCTTCTATTCGGTCCATTCTTATTTTCAGGGAATTTGTTGCTTGAACAAGGTTTTGTACCCCTTTGTGCAAAGCTATTCTTTTTTTTTTTTTTTGCAGTTCTCATTTCTTTTCCAACTTTTTCCTGTAGTGCTCTCATTTCTTTTTCTTTTTAACCTTTGCTTTCTGTCTTAGACTCAATACTAAGTATTGATTCCAAGGCAGAAGAGGAGCAGTAAGGGCTAGGAAGTGGAGGATAAAGGACTTTCCCAGGGTCACACAGCTAGGAAGTGTCTGAAAATCCATTGAACCACTTAGATGTCCTTAGAAATGCTCTCATTTCACATATGAAAAACATTTAAAACTCTTGTTTCATCTTTTCTAGGAATTTTATTTGAAATTATATCCATGATGCATTTTTTTGAGGTTTTGCTTTTAGATTATTTGGAATCATTCTCTTCTCGGTTTCTGTCTTGAGCATCCCTGTCCTCATAATGGTTTTTTATGGTGGGATTTCATTTTTATTTGCTCATTCTTCCAACCTACTTCCTGACTTTGGACTTAATGTTATAGCCAGGTTTTGCGTACTTCTGGAAAGCTCTGAGCTGATATTTTGAAGCTTTCTTGGATTATTGAGTATTGATTTATTTTAACATCTCAGGGACAAATAAGACTTGGAATCTGTAAGCTTTCATTATTCCCCAAGATGTCTGATCTAGGGCAAAATCTGATTGCTGCCTCCTTGGTCTGAGATCTGCAATTTCCTGTCCTGAGTTTGAATTTGAACTATAGTAAAATGCTCCTGGACACAGGCTCTACAGCTAGCTGGAAAATATGAAGTCTGTCACTCTGTCTTAGAAAGACAGAATATAGGTTCCCCCTTAGTCTGGGATTTCTGCCCTGGCTATTTCTCCATAGTCTTCAGATTAGTCTAGAAATTGGAACTGAAATCCTGCTCTGTCCTGAGTTGAGAGTTACACTTTTTGTTATTTACTTCTGAACTTGTTCCCCTCAGTCCAAGGCCTGCCTTATTCCTGGAATACCTCCTCTGGGCACAATTCCTTCCCAATCCACCCCAATTTGTTACTTTGAACTGGATAGTAGGTGACAAAGGTGCTACTGGACACCATTCCCATTAGAACACTATCATTCTCCTCAATATCCAACTTAACATTCCTGGTGACATTCTCTGTTCTCTACTCTTCCCATGTGTTCAACCATTTCCCCGTTTTACATTTACAGCATCTCTTATACACACATTCCCTTCTCTCTACGTACCCAGTCACTAATCTAGATGAGACCATCATTATTTCGTGCCTGGAATATTGCAGCAGTCTCTTGGTTGTTTCATTGTCTCAGATCTCTCCAATTTATCTTCCACATAGCTACCAAAGTGATCTCCCAGAGTGTAGCTCTAACCATGTCACCTCTCTCTCCTGGCACCTCAAATTCAATAAATTCTAGCAGTCCTCTATTATCTCTAGGACAAACTCCTTTGGCTGAAACACAAACTTTTACAACCTGACTCCTCCTTACCTTTCCACTGTCTTATACTCAGTTCCCTCTAGGAACTCTTTGATCTAGCCATACTGACTATTCCTCACTTATTCAGCATTCATCTCCCATCTCTGTACCTTTGTGCTAGATGTTCCTCTTTGCCTGGAATGCTTTTCCTCATCGCCTTCCTCTTTTAGAATCTCTGGCTTCCTTTAAGAATTAGTTCAAACTCCATCTTTTGCAGGAGACATTTCCTAGTCCTTCCAGCAGCTGGTGCCTTGTACTGATCTTCTATGTACTCTGTATATAACTTGTATATACCTTATATTGTCTTCCCCTTATTAGAATTTGAGATCCCTGAGGCAAGAAGAACATGGCACATGGTTAGCGTTTCATAAATCCTTATGTTAGTGCTTAATAAATGAATATTGATGGGTCGATTGTCCCTTCTCCTGGAAGGTAGGACACATATCTACCTCCATGAGAACTACCCTTCTAATTAAGGTTCATGCTCTGTGATCTCATTAGTTAGACTGGGGGAAAGTCATTAGATTGATCAAAAACATTCTTGATCATCCTTCTTTTATGTGTCTTCCTCCCTTTTCCACCCAAATGTTCTTCACCGTGTTTCTCACTTTGGTTCCTGGATGTCCTTGCCTTGTGTACCATATTATAATAATATACGAATATATGATATTATATATTTTATGTGTACAATAAATATATAAGTAAAATTATAGAATATAATATACAAAATAATGATATGATAATAATACCTGCCCAGCCCCCTTTGACACATTTCTTTTGAATTAAGTATAATTATGCAGAGACATATTCCATGGTTTTCATTCTTCCAAGTCTTCAGTGATAACTTAGATACTTAGTCACATTTGCCTCCTTGCTTTAGAATCTTTTGCACTAGGATCTCGTGTTAAGTAACTTCAAGATTTCCCTTTTAGAGTTATTGCATTTAAAACATGGCACTGCTAGTGTTAATATTTAATTTTGGCTGGTGAAATTTCTAATGATAGATGCAAATCAAATTTTATAAGACATTTCCCATTTAAGCACACAATGAAACCATTTTCAGATTCCTGAAGGATTGGCTTAAGTAATTATTTAAAGTACTATTCTTCTGCAATTATTTGGGTTAGGATCAGTTAAAGAGGAAAGCTAGAACAAGATGAGACATTTTTTTCATGCAAATATCCCTCTTCTAGTGGAGGTTCCAAATTCCTCCTTCTAATTTAAATAAATGATATCCTTTAACTGTCAGCCAAGTTGTGCTGAAAAAAAGCAGCATTACTAAAACATATGTGAGTCAAGTTCAAAAGTTATATAAATATGACAGGAATAGAAGGGTGGGCAAGAGGACATAAATTGTAGATGCTATTTAAAACTTTCTAAAGGAATACTGAATGGAGAAATCAATGAAAAAGTAGACAGATACACATTTAAATGCCAGTTAGAATCTTGTCAAGTGTTTCAAACTATTACACTAACATCACTGAAAGCACATAATATAAAATAAATGACCCCAAATTTCCCAACAAATTGAAATACTTACGTCTTTGAACAAATATTTTAAGATTATGGCTGTATTTCCCTTTATGTGATAGACATTTTCCTGAAAAGTTATCTCTAAGCTTCTTTTAAAAATAGCAATACTAGTATCTAGCATTTATATAGTACTTTACAGTTTCCCAAAGGTTTTCATATACTTTATCTCATTTGATATCTACAACAACCCTGTAAGATAGATAGTTTTTCTTCTTCCCACTCTCTGTACTCTTCTCCCCCATGTATAGGGTTTACACAGAGGATCAACACCTCTGGTGTGAGGGCTTTCTCAGTCCTTTTCAGGGCTACTCATCCACCTTTGCTATTCACCTTTCATCTCTCACACGTGGCTCCAAGAAGCTGTAGTAAGCACAACAGCCACACCCCAGGTGGTTTATCTTGGCAGATGGGCTAAATCAGGTTGACGATAATGGGCTCCTAACTATAGGTGAGTGAAGACTTCCCCCAGTGGAATGGGTGAATGAGGACAATTTGTTCCAATGGCCATGAAGGTGGTTGAAGCAGGTTCTTCGAAGCACTTAGAGCTTGGCTAGACATTGAAGATGGCAAAATCATCCCCTGCATCCTGAGCCACTCCTAGTCATCTTGACTTGTCTTACCACTGGACTTGGAGGACTCTGGAGAAGAGAGGGAAGCTGAAGACTTTGAGCAGCTCTGCCCCACTTAAATCCAACTCACCAGCAAGCCAAGACTTCATACAGTAATGTCATTGGTTCTCTTCAAAACCGAAGAACAGCCAACAGCCACCAGTCCTCACCTCCTGTTCCCCACACCTTTTTAAGCAGAAATGTTCAAGTAAGAAAAATGGTTATCAGAGCCTGTCCTTTTGACTTCTGATGAAAGAGAGCATGGACCAAATTATAGAGGGTCATTTCTAGAGTTAGGAACTCCTGTCACTGAGAACACACTAGCTACTTGCCCCCGAGCAAATCATTTACAAGCTATAAATTGGGAAAAAGCAGATTTGCTTAAGTGACTTGCATAGGGATAGGGACTGGACCTGTGATTTCATTGGTATAGAGAACTTCCAAGTGAGGAAACTCCTTCTACACATGCAGATCTGTCCCTTCTTGAATTAGATTGTTGCCACGTGTTAGCCAGTCCTAGACTGACTCTCTATTTCCTATGATAAACTACCACAGTAGGTTCTTCATAAATATGTGTTAAATTTTAAAATTGTTTAAGTACATACATCTGATAAGAATCAAGACAAGAACTCAGGTCACACATCCTATGAGAATTCACTATTTAAAGAAACCATTTAAAAGAAACATTTCTTTAATATTGCAGATAGTCACATCCTGTAACTTGCTTGTTTTATAAATCTGGATTCTCATAAAACCCATTTCCTTTTTTATTTTTATTTTTTTGAACCCTTGCCTTCTGTCTTAGAATCAATACTATGGTTCCAAGGTAAAAGAGAGGTAAGGGTTAGGAAATGGGAATTAAGTGACTTGCCTTGAACCCAGGTCCTCTTGCCTGACTCTCAATCCACAAAGCCACCTAGTTGCCACCAAAACCAATTTTCTCTTTGGGGAAAAGTGTTGTCCTATAATTCATTCAATGAGAACAGCTGACTTTAAGATTTACGACTTGCTTTACAGAATTCTTTTATTTAGTCCTTCTATTAAGTTTTAGAAGAGAGGTTCTTTCATTTCTATTTTGTACATTAGGAAACTGAAGCTCAGAGAAAGAACTTTGCCCAATTGGGACAGCAAGGGTCATAGGCAGGATTTAAACTCAGATCTCTCCTTAATTCCAGGCCAAGTGGTCTGCCCTGAAAGCAGAAATGTTCAAATAAGGAAAATGGCTATCGGAAGCTGTCTGTCTTTTTGGCATCCTGTCATTTCTGATGAAAGACAGCATGGTCCAAATTATAAAGGATCACTCTTAGAGTTAGGAAGACTTGAGTTCAAGTCTTGTCACTGGTAGCATACTAGTGATGTGCCCATGATCAAATAAATCACTTAGTCCCTCAAACTCTAAATTACATATAATGAATTAGAATTTTAATAAAATGTTACACATGAAAAATTATATAATTAGAAGTTGAATTCTACATATATGTGTGTATGCATGTATATGTTTTGTTTATGCCCCTCAGGGAATTTATTTTGCTTGGATATGCAAATTGCTTATAAGAAAGTTGTCTTTCTTCTTCCCCCCATGAAGTAGGGAGTGGGAAGAAAAATGATTTCCTAATTTAAAAAATAGACAGATGGATGGTTTGCTACAGGTGATGTGATCATTTTCAGATGATGTCACTCTACTTAGTTTTAATTGTTTTACTCTCTTATAAGGCACCTCTCAAAAAGTGGGAGTTATCTGTAATATTGTAATATAAAAACAAAAAATAATGTCACCAAAACTTTTTTTTTTAAAACAGTTGTTAGGCAGAGACTTTGCACCACTACTTCTCAGCAATGGGTTGTGTATAGGAAGATATATCTAACTTTCTTTTTGGTCTTTATTTTTGGGATATCAATCTTATCTTACATTCATAATGGGTAGACTGGTTGATGGCATATCTTGTTTTTGCCCTAAACAGAGAGAACTTTGAATAATTTTCAACTTTGAGATCTGGTTATATTTATTGAATGGAAGTTTCTTCCATAGCCTAGATTTTATATTAAAAAAATAGAAATGGCATAAAAAAAGAAGTTGAATTGAGAGAATCTTGTTTCTTTAGCTATGGACCTTTCTCCTTTCTATCTTCTCTACTCTCCAACCCATCATGTCTAAAAGGGGCCATTGTTTCCTGTCTCAGTAAAAGGTGGGCAGATGCTCGGTATCGAGGATGAACTGGTTTGGAGATTAGCTGTTGAGAGGACTCTGGCATTTGGAGAGGGAACATCTTATCTCTGACCTTCAAATAGCTTTGACCTTTGAACGACTGCAGAATTGCTTGAGATGTGATAGAGACCGTACAAATCTGAGCACTATCAATGGACTTAAATAATTTTATTTAGGAGCTAAGACTATTGAGATTTAGAGTTTAGAAGGAAGCCCAGGGGTCATCTAGTCTAATCACTGGATATAGATCACTGTTTAGAAATGGCAATAAATATTTTTGCTACTTAATTTACAAAAACCTACATTATGCCAGGCAGGGAACATAAACAAGATAATAATAGCTGGCATTTGTACAGCATTCTAAAGTTCTCAAAGTACTCAACTTATCTCGTTTGAACAATCCTGTGAAATAGGTTCTTTTATTTTACAGAAACACCATTTTTCTTTTAATTTTAATTTTTTAAATATGTTTTTGTTACATTCAAGTTCCAAGCTGTTTCCCTCCTTTCCTCCCTACCCCACAGTAGAGAAGGCCAACATTTGTCAAAGATAAATAATCTAAAACTATACAATACATGGCTCCAGATATGAATTCTTTCTCTAGAGGATTATAGCATCTTCCTTCATAGTTTTTGTAGTTGATTTGAATAGTCATATCTCAGAATAGTTTATTCACATTTAGTCTTTGAATAACATTACTGTTACTGTACACAAAGTTCTCTTGGTTCTGCTCATTTCGCTCTTCATAATTCATGCAAGTCTTTCTTTATTTTTCTAAAAACAACCTACTCATCATTTCTTACATCAAAGTAGTATTCAGTCACAATCATGTACCACAACATATTTAGCTTTTCCCCAGTTGAGGAACATCTTTTCAATTTCTAGTTCAGTGCCATCACAAAGAGAGCTGCTTTGAAATATTTTAGAACATATAGGTTCTTTTCCTTTTTCCCCAGTCACATTGAACAGACCTAATAATGAAATTGTTGGGTCAAAGCAGTCTAGAGACCCCATTTTACAGAGAAGGAAACCGAGGCATGGGGAGGGTAAATGATTAGCTAAGACTTACAGTTAGTAAGTATCTTAGGTGAGATTTCTATTTCTATTTCTATTTCTATTTAGGTCTTCAAGACTCCCAGACTAGCACTCCTACACATTGTACCACTTGTCTGTTCCTGTCAATATAAATAATTTGTGTTTGGACTTTGTTTTGTTCAAGTTCACACTATTCTCTAGAAATCTTTAAGAATAATTGTTAAATAAACAACTGTAAAAATCACACAGTAGATTTATTCAGGACAAACTGATCATAGCTCAGCGATTCTGACAAAAATCCTCATGATGCTTTGTGCAGCAGAGAATCATAAAAGTGAGCATAATTCACTGTGCGTAATGGTATTATTTGTTAACCCAGATAGTTAAAAGCAGCCAGACTAAGCCTTGGAGGAGCTGGGACCACACCTCACACACCTATTATGTCTCTCTAGAACAATTTCTACCAATATGGTTGCTGGCATAGCATGGGAATTCTGGTATCATTCCTAGCTTCCCTGTTTCTGTCAGTACTAGCATCTTTAGTTCACTTACCCAAACTAGAAACCCTGAACTCATCTTTGACTCTTCCTTCTCTCTGACCCCTTGCCTCTATTTGATAACCAAGTTCTGTTCTAATTCTTTCACAAGGTCCTTTCCAACTCTCCCTTCTATCAGATGGGTTCAGACACATAAAATCTCAAAGGCTTTAAGGTATCACAGACTCTCAAAGCAGGAAGAGACCTCAGGTGTCATTCCAACGTATAATTGCCTCTACAACAACCTTCACAGATGGTCATCCAACCTCCATTAAAAAACTTACACTTATATAGAACCCACTGTTTCAGGATGTAGCCCATTTCATTTTTGGACAGCTCTAGTTGTTGCCATACCACTAGTTAAAATCTGCTTCTCTGAAATTTCCATCTATCACTCCTAGTTCTATACTATGGGGCTAAGCTATCTAATCTTTCTTCAAAATGGCAGCTTTTCACATTTCTGGGCAATACTGTCTTATACACAGAGGTTTAAAAAATATCTACTGAATTGATTTGAAATGAATCATCATATCCTCCTAAGTCTTCCCCAAACGAAATCTCTCTAGTGTTTACAGTAGGTCCTTCTAGCATATGGGTTCCACTTCCTTCGCCATTATGACTACCTTCCTCAGGATATGTTCCAAGTTTCAATTCAGATAAAAGAGCAATGAAATTGGAGTCAAGCAAAGTGGGTCCAAAGTCTGGCTCCACTACTTACCAACTATAAATGATATAAAAAACAAAACTTACTAACCTAGACAATTAACTTAACCTCTGTGAGCCTTTGAATTCTCACTCATAAAAGGAGGGAGTCCAACTTAGGTGACCTCGAGAATCCCTTCTAGGTCCTAAATCTATGATTCTACAATCCATTCTCAAGCATAGTTACTAGAAATGAACCCTGAATATGTTATGGCCATGATAGAATATCATCTATCTCATCTGAAAGATATACAGCTCAAGGGAGCTTTAGTTTTTTTTCCCTTTCTGCCAGTATCATGCAGTTTATGTATATTGAGTTTGAAATAATCCCCAAACCCTACTTCTTCCTCTCTACCCCCCCAGGAATTCTTGCCTAGGCTTGTCTCCCCCACTTTTACTAATTTTTAGTTAAATTTTGATCCCGGGTAGGGTTTTTTATTTATTCATATAAAATCAATTTATTAGATTTGTTCTAGCTTTTAAGATCTTTTTAGACCCTAATTAATTCTACTGTCCTATGTGTTAGCTATCCCTCTCAGTTTTGTGTCATTTGTGAATTAAGTATACCTTCTATGCCCTCACACTGTTCAAAATAGTTGGACATTAACTAGAAGAATGGTAGTATTCTTCCTCTGAGCTCCAGATAGCTATTTGTTTCATTGAATTTGAACAGAATAAAAATTATTCATTGATGATGGGTGGTTATCAGGGAGATGGCACTCACATTCAGAAACCTAAGGCAGATACAAAGTAGAGAGTGTTATTCCATCAAAAAGGATTTTCTAGAAAGCAAATAACACTCATAATTAAATTCCTTCTATTTTCAATAGCATAAATGAACATTTTTTCAGAATTGTTTAAATTCTTTAAAAATAAGTAAAATAAATGGAGCTCATTTGCACTTGTTCTTTTCAATGGCTACTTTTCCTCCCATTATCTCAGGAGAGAGGTTGAAATTCTATGCATAATAGTTTGACGCTCATATCACCTTTATGAGGAAATTATTGCCTGAACATTTCTTAAAACAAATCAAGCTTAAAATAAGAATGTTGTGATTTGAAAATTATAAAGAAGCAGCAATAAATAACCTATATCCAGTATGCCTCATGAATATTATAATATAAAGAGATTTCTTCTGGTGTTAAAAATGGAACATGTAAAATTTTAAAAAGTGGTCAAAGGATGTGAGCAAACAGTTCTTAGAAGCATTGTAGATTCCAAATCACCAGTAATGAGAGAAATACACATCAAAACCACTCTGAAACTTCACCTCACATCTAGCAATTTGGTAAAGATGATAAAATATGAGAATAGCCAATGTTGGAGGAGTTGTGGAAAGACAGGCACGTTAATGCTCTGTTGAAAAAAATCTGAATTGGCACAACTATTCTGAAAATCAATTTGAAATTATGTTAGGGACATAACGAAAATGTCCTTATCCTTTAACAGAGATCTATCTCACTGCCAAGGAAGACAATGATCAAATGAAAGACCCTTCCATATACCAAAATGTTTATTTATAGCTTCACTTTTTATAGTAGTACAGAATTCAAAACAAAGTAGATGCCCGTTTATTAGGGAATATCTAAGCAAGTCCCTCCTGGAGGGGGCAAAATTCTAAAATGGGGGCAGAGATATAAAGAAATGATAAATATGATAAATACAGAGGGGGGGAAGCCCAGAAAATAATATACACGATGATTTGTTTTTTAGTTGTTTTCAGTCAAGTCTGATTGATACTGTAAAGCTCTTCAGGGCTTGGACAAATTATTATGTCTTCTTGAGTCCCTAGTGGTTAGCACCAATGGTTAGTGACCAATGCATAGCAGCTTTTTATTATATACCTTTGTAGTTGTAAATCATGATGATGATAGGTTTGGAGTGATACACTCATGTATATGAAAACCTTTCTCTGGTGGGGTTCATCTGCCAAGGAGTGAAATGGGGAGCCAGCAGAAGCCTCTTCAGCAGCAGCCCCATGGCTAATAAGCCTTCCAAGGAGAGAAATATATCCAATTATAATATAGTTACATCTGGAACTATTGTAGGAGAGGTACTCAGGCCAAACCAGCATCTTTAGAGAGAGCTCATAGTTTTAGATCTTCCAGAACCAGGATGGAGAAGTAGAGTCTCTATACTTAACACCCAGTCTTGCACAATGTAGAATTTCAATGGTTTTGAATGGGTGAATGAATTTCTACCAAAAAGAACAAGAAAATATCTTCCAGATTGTAAAAAGAGCAAAACAGAGCACTCTACTTGTCCCCTTTTCCTCCATCTAGACTCCAAAAATTCCAAAGAGAAATTAAGAAATCATTTAAATGTATACCTTGGTAGGAATCCAGATAACATTAGGAATTTTGTGGGCAATCTGTGCCTTCTGGCCCACTGTTATGAAAATGAATCACCCTTGTTTGCAAAAGGCCTTTGAGACAGAAACCAAACTATGGTCACCCCTTAGTCCCCACTCCAAGATCAATGAATAACAATCACTTAGATAACAGGAGTGGGTGAAAGTTGCCAGGATTTGTTATATAAGGTCCTAAAAAGCAGACCTTGACCTACTTGTTCTGCCACCTTTCACAAATTCAGGCCTGATCATAGTAGCCTGGGGTGCAAGTCAGGGAGGACAATTATGTGGAGAAAAAGGTCTTGCATTTCCTCTTTAAAACTAAAGGAGTGAATTTAGAAAATACCCAAGAGTAAAAACATGAGCAAGTATGGAATTAAAACACTTCAGAGGCTCTATACACTCACACAGTGCCATCTTGAATTCAGCAAAAGCAAACTTCAACTTCAGCTTCTCATACATACTTCAACTTTAACATACCTCAGTTGAATTTAGTGGAAATGATCAATTTGGAGATTCTACCCAATCTCAAACAATTTGAACTTATGCATTTCCATTTTTTTTTTGCCTATTGTTCTCATCTTGTACAGAGAATCTATATGTGGATTGAAAAAAAAAACAAAACAACTGTACCCAAGTAGTATGTTTTTAATGATGACTTTGCTCAGGTTTTAAATGATTTTTTAAAAAGGGTATAGGAATCTTCCCTTCCATCAAAGAAAACACATTTTTTGCCCTCATTGCTTCTGGATATTTATAAGGTAGCTAGGTGGTGCTGGGTCTAGAGTAAGGAAGATCTGAGTTCAAAGCCAACCTTAGATATTTTCTAGCTCTGTGAACCTGGGCAAGTCACTTAATCTGTGTCTGTTTCAGTTTCCTCAACTGTAAAATGGGGATCATTATAGCACTTAGTTCACAGGATTTCTGTGAAGGTCAAATAAGATACTTGGTAAAGTGCTTCTCACAGTGCCTGTTACCTAATAAGCGCCAAATAAGTGTTTGTTTCCTTCCCCTTTTTATAAGGGTCAAGTCCTATTACAGTAGTAAAAATATTTGTATAGCAAAATATTTCCAAACCTTGTGAAGAAATCCACTTATTTTGATCAAAGTTGGATTAAATCACTTTAACTAAAAAATGCGGTTGACCATTTGAGTTGGTTGAAATGAGCTTGGACTTATAGAACCAAACAGATGGAACATTGGATCTCTTTTCTCAAGTACCAAGTCTAATTAGAATAATAATAATAATTGACATGGTGCTTTAAGTTTTGCAAAAAATTTGGAATATTTTATCTCATTTTCTCCTTACTGTCAACCTTGTGAAATAATTATTACTGTTATTCTATAATCTCCATTTGCTAATAATTAATAATAAATAATAATACCTATAGCATATAACAACAATTATAACAGCAACCAATAAATGATTGGCATCATATATAGATAGATATAGATATATACATATATAATCATTTCAATCAAGAAATGAATAACATTATTTATTATGCTATATATCAATAAATAAATAATTGAAAATACTTGTTAAAATATAATATCAATCAATACATAATTGTTAATATTTAGTATAATATATAATTTCAGTTAATACATTGATAATATGTATTCATATATAACATCAATCAATAAATCAATAACATTCAGTATTACATGTAGCATAGATCAAGAAATTGATAATATTTGTTATATATAATAGTTAATAAATTATTGATATTATTCATTATATAATGTAAACCAATAAATGTTAATACTATTTAACATATATTATAATAATCACATTTATATACTATTTCAAATCTTGTGAATCTTCTAAATGAAGGTAATAATAGCATCTACATAATAATAAGAATAATAGAATGACTGTTGTGAAAGCCAAATGAAAACACATATTTAAAGCCTTTTGCAAATCTTAAAGCACTATATTATTGCTAGCTATTGTTATGATTACCTCTATTTTATAGATGAGGGAACTGAGGCAGACAAGAGGCTAAATGCCCAGGGTCACATAACTATATGTCTAAGGCTGGATTTGAACTAGGGTCCTTTTGTCTCCAAGTCTAGCACTCCATCTATTAAATTCCATCTAAAGACCTGTTAGGGTAAGACAAGTGAGGTGGAGAAGGATTAAATGAATTGACCAGTAATTAAATAAGGAAGGTCTCTATTGACTCCATGTTGAGCACATTCTGTCCACCATGTTGTATTCTACATTTTTCTATAATATGACAGGCTTTAACCATCATTTATTAAGTCAGGGGGCTTTTTCTTTTGATACTTTTATTTTAAAAATTATTAAATCAATATCTCTGGACATCTTTCAGAGCTTTGATAGGTCACAGTGATTGGCAGTTTCTTTTCCTGGTGATCTTAAAAAAATGTGGATCAGATTCTAAAGGAGTTGATCCAATCTTCTGAAGCAAGATCCCAGTACAGAGTAAGTACTCATTATTTATAAACATAGGAAAAATGAAAAGGTGAAAAGACATGGGAAAGGAAAAGTAGATATTAATACCATAGAAATTTAATAAAGAGTTAATGAAGTGAAATAATTACTTAGGTGAAATCATAAAATGGGTTTTAGATTGATTAATGCTTATGTGGATGCTGGTGCTAAAAAGAAAAGGCTAGATGTTTGAAATAGGGGACTTCTTAAATGGCATTGGGATTGGTAAAGAATGGGAGCATGAAGTCTGATAAAGGTAAGGTTAGAGAGGAATTGTGAAAAGAACCAAGAGTAGATTTGGGATCTTTCACTCCTCTCCTGTCAAGGTCACTCAAATAAACTGGTCCTTGGGCATATTTGTTAGATTGTTTATTGCCTGTCAAGAGTGTTGTGAGAGGATTTAGCAGCAGGCAAAGGTTATTTTTTGTTGGGACAGTAGATAGGGTGCCAGGCCTGGAGGCAGGAAGACCAGAGTTCAAATCTGGCCTCAGGCACTTACTTACTAACCTGGGCAAATCACTTCACTCTGTTGGCCTCAGTTTCTTCATTTGTAAAATAAACTGGAGAAGAAAATGGCAAACTATTCTAGTAACTTTGCCAAGAAAACCCTAAATGGGTTAAGACATGACTGAAACAACTAAACAGCAACAAGAAAGATTTTGGGGTCTATATCTCTAGATCAGTGATGGTGAATCTTTTAGAGACTGAGTGCCATGCCCTTCCCCTACAGCAAGTGCTGAGCATACCCTGCCCCACCTTTACTCCACACAGGGGAAGGAGGAAGAGCTCTCATCAGGCTGGTGAGTGGAGGGGTGGATGAAGTGAGGAATGTCCTCAGCAAGTGTAGATAAGGGGAAGGGAGTGGTCTGAGTGCCACCAGTGAGCCACCCACCTTCCCCTCTGTGCATTTCTACCTGGCTGCTGGGCAAAGGGGTGGGGAATGTGAGAAAATGTCATCAGACACAGTGGAGAGGAGGAGGGCAGCAGTTCCACCTGGGTACCTCTGCCTTTCTAGTAATGAACTGGGGGGGGGGGGGCGCATGCCCACAGAGAGTGCTCTGTGTGCCATCTCTGGCATCTGTTCCATAGGTTCACTACTACTCTAAAGTGATTCTAGAGTATCTATTTCTCATTTAAGAACCTCTAAAATCCCTGCCTACTTATCATCTAGGAATTATTCCAACTTTATAAAATAATTCAAAGCAAAAAGATGTCCCATGACCAAAGGAATTAATCTTGAGAGAACTAATACCCTCTTTTTCCTTTTCCACTCCATGTTCTCCACCACTTAGAGAGATAGCAATTTCTTTGATGATCAGTGCTCACAACAGTATGAGCTGTCCAGCTACAACAAATTTGAGGGAAATTAGCAAAAGGGACCAGCTACTCAGAAACTGGGTGCCGAAACATATCTGTTCCCTCAAAAAATTGAGTGTTACATTCTCCATTCAGAATTCAGATCTTCTCTATTATTACTCCAGGTATGGATTAAGCTGACCCCCACCATGCCAGCCCCTGCTCAGCAGCCTACTTCCCAGGCAATTGATTTTGGCTCCCCAAGGGGCAATTTAATCCCTCCCTAAGTGGAAACCTTGTGGTTATGACCTCCCTCAGCCCCTGCCCCACAAGTGAGGTTAAACTCTTTGCAATGGAAATCTTCCAGCTACCATGCAGAGAAAGTGTCATTCTGGTCCCACCCCAGGGTGAGGCTGGGAGGAACAATAGGCTCTAACATCCTCTGGCCAATGAGGGAAAAACCTAATTGATATACTTCCTTCCTGGTAATTTTTTTTTCTATCCTTTGCTGTCTATTTTCCAGGGTGTAAAATTATTATCTCTGAATGGCATAATGAATTCGTTTCCACCATAAATACTGTGTTTAGGTTTATTAGCATTTGGGAACTGCTGGTAATGGAAAAATTGAGCCACATAAAAAGAGACATATGATAAGTGGCTCTGAATTTAGCACCATTTTATTGAGTACCCTAGCATAACCTGTTGACAAAACAGTCAGAGACTTTGGCCTTGCATAACCTCTGCTGAAAACTCTCAGATGAAAATAAAGCCGTTCTCTTGTAAAGAGATGAAAATAGGTTACAAAAACAAACACAGTACTTTTCTACAGGTTAAAACACGCTGTAATAGGGGTTTAAAATGTACTAAAAAAATTTTTTTTAAACAGAGAGATGGCTAAAAATAGAGAGCAAATGTAAATAACCTGGATTTTTTTTCTTTTTTCCTTTTGCTAAGTTATTTGCAGGTGGAAGAGATGACTAAATAATAACTAAAACCAATCTTTCTCTTGATCTAACCTCATTACATTCTTAATTTAAACTTCTTAGCAAAGGACTATTGAACTGTGCACTTAGGTGTTCTCTGTGTCCTGAGGAAGAATAAATAGATTGTCTAGAATGCTTTCTGGCATTATAGTAGGGAACAACCAGAAGATAAAGCCAGTGATTCTGATATGGAGAATCCAACAGAGCAACAGACCCTGCAGAGATACTCCTCCACTACCCTCAGCCCCTCTACATATATGGACACAAAGAGCTGGTCTAGTGAACCCAGCAAACAGGGTACTTGGCAGCAACACAATGCCTTATGAGAGAAGGAGGAGAAAACCAGAAGACCGCTAACCACATTAGAGGTATTTGTTTCTACTCATCGCTTATTTCCCATGAAAAGGGCCTTCATGGAGTGATCCTTCTGTAAGCTTTTTCTCCCACAAGCTGTATGTATTTATGGAAGGATGTGATCTTTTTATATGGAAGGATTTTTTCCCCAATCTTCCTATATCATTCCATGAAATAACTTTGCTTTAAATTAATTGCATCCTCTGAGTGACTAAAAAGTAAATACATTGATTGGGGCTTGTTGTTTTGGGTGGATGGGACCCACAAGAGCACCTTGAACAATTATGTCCCACCACATACAGAAGAGGAGTAGTAGCTATAATGGAGATGCCAAATAGGAGGGAGGTAATACAAGTACTACAACATCAAGTACAATTCTTTTTTTTCCCCATATATAGGATTGGCAATTTATTCTTCAGTATGCAAGGCATGCTTTAAAACAGGACACCCATAAATATCTGACAAAGCAAACTAAAACCAGGATTCAGTAACTTAATTTACAACTACTGTTTTAAGCAGCATTTTTCCACTAGCAAGTAAATTACACTCCGTTGGGATGCTAATATTTAAAACTTTATCAGAACATAAAGTAATTTGGCATTTTACATTTCACCTTAGCTCTCTGCTGTACAAACAATCTAGGTACATGTCCAATGAATGGTATATAGGACAGGTTTGAGCTAATACTCTTGTTTTTCAGGGTTCTAGCAGTTTGCATAATGACCAATCTTAAGACATGAATTATATGTACTATTAAATAATACATGAAAAAGTTTGCCTTATTTTTTCAATATGTATTTATTTTTTTCAAATAATTTTTATATATTTGACTTCATTCTCTCTATATTTGAGAAATTATCAGAGACACTTGTTGCAAAAAATTTCCCTCGGCTTTCTACTTTCCTTCTAATCATGGTTGCATTTGTTTTATTTGTATAAAACCTTTTAAATTAATATAACCAAAACTGTCCATTTTACATTTTATAATGCTCTCTATCTCTTATCCATTTGATAAATAGCCAAAGGATATGAATAAATGATTTTCAGATGAAGAGATCAAAGCCATCTATAAACATATAAAAATGCTTTAAATCACTCTTGATTAAAGAAATGCAAATTAAAACAACTCTATGTTACCACTTCATATCTAGGAAACTGTCTAATATGACAGAAAAGAGAAATGAGAAATGTTAAAAGGGATGCAAGAAAGTTGGAACATGAGTACTGTGTTGGTAGAGTTGGAATCTGATCCAATCATTTTGGAGAACAATTTATTACTATGTTTAAAAGACTCTCAAACTGTGCATACTCTTTGATCTATCAATGCCATACCTAGGTCTGTATTCTAAAGAGTTTAAAAAAAAGGGAAAAGGACTTGTTTGTACAAAAATATTTATTGTAGCTCTTTTTGTGGTACCAAAGAATAGGAAACCGAGGGGTTATTCATCATTTGAGGAATGTATGAACAAGTTGTAGTGTATGATAGTTATGGAATAATATTATGGTATAAGAAATGAAGAGCAAGATGAATTCAGAAAAATCTGGAAAGACCTACAGGAACTGATGCAAAGCAAAATAAATAGAACCAGGAGAACATTGTACACAGTGACAGCAATATTTTTTGATAAACAACTCTGAACGGCCTTGTTATTCTCAGCAATGGAGTGATCCAAGACAATTATAGAAAGTCATGATAAAAAAAATGCCATTTTCCCTCTGAGAAAGGCCTGAAGTCTGAATGCAGCCTGAAACATACTATATTTCATTTTCTTTTTTCCACTTGAGAATTCTTCCATAAAACAACTAATGTGGGAAAATGTCCTATATGATTACATATATAAAATCTATATTGGGTTGCTTGATGTCTTGGGGATTGAGTCAGAAGGATGGACAGAACTTGAAAGTCAAAGAAAAAAGAAGAGTGTTAAAAATTGTTATATATATAATAGGGGGAAAATAAACTATTATTTAAAAAAATAATTTTTGGACTTATCCCAGGTAGTTTAGAAAGAATTCTTTAAATGGATCCATGCAGAAGACAAGTTGTAAAATTCTGAGTTAATCTTGAGAGCAGATTATGATGAATTAGGAACACCTAAGGAGGATATGATATTGTTATAGGACTTTCAGATTTCAAGATAAGAATATATATTTACACAGTTATAGGTTATCGTGAGATCTAAGATATAACCATCATGATGGGTAGTTGAAGAGAACTGGAAAGACCAATAATAGGAATTAAGGAAGTTGATGAACTGGGAGGCTAGGGTATTTGAAGGTACACTAGCATATATACACCAGTTCTCAAACATAAGAAAAAGGGTTGGGGGTAAAGAGGAAAACTGTAACCCAGATACCAAACTCCTTGAGAAAGAGAGAGAATGACATGGGAGTTGATAGTTTAACTATGTAAGGAATGGACTGGGTGATATAGATATATAAAATTAACCTCAAAAGAAGAAAGATTAATTAGTGATAGTGACAAAGATAGAGTCTAGAAGTGACATGGGAAGGAAGGAATTTGACTTTTTCTTATGTCCCACATTTGGGGACCTGAGTGGGAGATGAGAGGGAGAGAGAGAGAGAGACAGACAGACAGACAGACAGAATTTAAATAATTAATGCAGGTAATTATTTCCACCCTTCTCAAAAAAGTATCTACCCCAAGGTCATTGGTATATGGGAGTTATGAATCTGCTATTTCCCTAGTTCTCAATACCTGTGTCTCTCATATTTTGAACATCTTCCCCAGCTGGGTGTGATTTCCCCCCCCCCCCCCCCCCGGATCTCTTTTTAACTGTTCACTTTTCTTAGGCTGGTAGAACTACCAAGAGGGGCACTTTTAGTTTGCCTTCCAAGATTTCTGGTCAGCAAGAAAAACTTTTCCTTATGCTCCTTTTGACATTCTTATGTCCTCACTTGCCTTATGTTGAAGTTGGAAGAAGACACAATAATGTAGTGGGATGATCACCCTCTAATATACAGAGTAATAATATTAAGCACAAAGACTTTTCAAAAGTTCTCCTCCTCCCTACCCAAATAACATGTTTCCTGCCAGCTAAGGACTTAGTTAGGCTTTACCTGTTTTTGTTGTCATCTTTTGAACAGAGGCTCTGGTTTCTATTTCTCTCCGAAACAATAGCTTAGCTGGGTATGATAAAAAATAAAAATTTGCATTCATCAGTTTCCATAGCTGGGATCAGCTGCTTTCTGATACAGACTACTATTTTTTTTTTAAGATACACTATTACCTTTCTTAACTACATCTATTTAGAGATACAGTGCCACTCTAAGGAAATGCTAGATCTCAATTAGGGATTAGTAAAAATAAAGATGTAATTGTTGTCTCACCCAAGCTCACAGACCCCCTGAAATCTATCCTTCAACTTGAGAGTCGATAGACCCCAGGTTAAGAACTCCTGCTTTGGAATCTCTTTTTCTTGCAAATGGGGGTGGAAATTCTATAATGAAAGTGTTTAGTGCTCAGTCCAGGTATTTGGTCCCTCGTTATCAAGTACTTATTCAGTGGGATGGAAAACAGTTTATTCTTCTCATCCTTGAAAATTGTGCTCTTGACCATTCAGGTCTTGAGGTCGCCTTGTAAGGTGGTTTCTAAACCCTTCATTGTTAGGACTGCACACAACTGGTACTCTTGTGTGCTTAAAGGTGAAAAATAGTGCCAATCAACCCATGTAGTTTAGCTAATGAGCCAAATTCTTTCATTATGCTGAAGGACTATAAGGTCAAGTGAACAGGACTATGGGGCACACAGGAAAGTGGTGTAAGCTAGAATAGAATTGTGATTTGCATGTGTTGAAAAAAGCTTTGCCTCACCAAATTCCTTAGAGCAGAACTTAACCTTGAAAATATAGATGCATTTGCACTCATTAGAAAACGCAGTATTAAATACTAAGTACAAAACAATCTTCTTGTTTATACTATAAATGTACATTTGAGCCTTGTTGAAAATCCTTACTCTCAATTACAAGCTGTTTTGAAAGTGCCTCTCACAGTGCACTGCAGACTAATCTAATTTGACCACTGAGGGGAAGGGGAAATGTGCAGGTGAACAATTGTGGTGTTGATGAATTGTCAGGAATTTTAAGGAGATAATGTAAATAACTCACGTTCTAATATGTTAAGATTCCTGAAAGCATTGCAGAGGGAAGTCTGCTTAGAGTGCTATTAATTGGAAAAAAACAGTCCGTTGATCAAATTTTAATATAGAATGCTCGTTGTAAGTTAATCAATTGAAATGAGTTATTTTCCCTCATGCATACAATTAAAGCATTTATTATTATTATTTCCATTTTGAAAGATTTTCCTAAAATTAGGTCCTGGATGACTCATTCTTTGACACCTATGTAATATCACTGTAAATGTTACAATACTTAGAAAAAATTATTTCACTGTTTTCTGTGGATTTCAAATAGATACTAACAAAAAACTATTTTATAAGCTCTGTCTCTACAAATACACAAGTTGATCTTTATCTTCACTTCCTTTTAAATTCATCCAAAACTGCTTGGATTCCACATGCATTCATTTGTTTTATTCCAAAAGTTATCTTTTAAAAACCATTAAGTAAGACCTTCCATTTCGACAAAGCAAGTATTAAAGTAACCTGTTTGGGAGATTATTTTAAGTTTAAGATATATTCTGTCAGTAAATAAATAAATTGGTGACAAAAATAATAAAGGGGTTTAATGGTCTAAATGTAGGTAATCCCTTGAAGGTCAGGAAATAATTTTTGTATTAGTACACTGTTTGCCTCGGTTTCCTCATCTGTAAAATGTGCTGGAGAAGGAAAAGGCAAATCACTCCAGAGTCTTTGCCAAGAAAACACCAAATGGGGTCATGAAGAGTCAGATATGATTGAAACAACCGAACAACAAATCCCTACCGTCTAGAATAGTGCCATATAGAGAATAAGCATGAGATTAATGTTGATTGGAGAATATTTAGTATTAGAGTTTTCAAATAATCTTTAACAATATTGTGGAATGATCCACTGCAATAAGATGGCTATTATCAGCAATACAATGATCCAGGACAATTCTGAGGGCCTAAGGACAAAGAATGCTATTCACCTCCAGAGAAAGAACTGTTGGAAGCATAATACAGAAGAAAGCATATGATTTTTCAATTCTCTGTTTGGATTTTTGTTCTGTAAGATTACTCATAAAAACAAACAATATGGAAATATGTTTTGCATGATGATACATGTATAAGCCAGATCCAATCTCCTGCTAGCATGGGGAGAAGAAAGGGAAGGGAGGGAAAGAGATAAGTTTGATCATATAATTTAGGAAAACTTGTGTAGAAATGTTTTACTACATGTAATTTGTAATATGTATATAATCTTTAAAAGCTATAACAGATTTGTAAAGTAGCAGGCAAAATATTAAAAAAAATTATGAAGCAGGCAAAGGAATTAAATTGTTAATATTTTTTCATCTTTCAAAACTAC